>NC_056727.1:230752995-230842995 GCF_019279795.1 Protopterus annectens
GGAGGGATAGATTCATCACCCAAAGACTCCCTATGCTGTGGAACAAAATCCCGGTTTATGTGAGGCAGAGCACCTCGCTGGCCTTGTTCAAGAGGAATCTTGACCAATGGATGGGAGATCGCAGATACACCCCAGGGGTTACCTCAGTGTCACTGCTCGACAGAGGCACAGCTAAATAATGGGCATAGTTTCTCCAAACTAAGGGGTGGCGTAAGCCACAAAACTATGGGCTAGGCTTATAAATGCCCTCGGGCAGATAGCCTAGTATGAACCTATGAACCTATGTACCATGTTCAATCTTAGCTTCACCTCAGGCTTTATGCCCACTGAATGGCTCTCAGCTATGGTTATCCCATTCCATAAGGGGGGTCCACCATGGACCCTGGTAACTACCGCCCCATCAGTCTGACGAGTCTGGTCTGTATGGCTATGGAACGTACCATCATGGAACTCATAAATAGGGACAATGGAAACCTTCATTCTCTGGACCCCACACAGTTTGGGTTTGCGAAAAGTAGATCATGTCTCCTAAATCTGATTGACGTCTTTGAAACAGTCACCAGAGCCATGTATGAGGGTAAGGTGGTTCACACAGCCTATCTGGACCTCACTAAGGCCTTCAACACCATCCCCCACTCCCGAATCTTAGATAGACTCACTAAACTGGGCATTAATCCCTATGTCACTAGATGGGTTGCAAACTGGCTCACTGACAGAACCCACATAGTCAAAGTAGCTGACTCCAAATCCAGTACTAGACCTGTGACAAGTGGAGTGCCACAGGGCTCAGTCCTAGGTCCGCTCTTATTTGGCATCTACTTCTCTGAAGTTCAAGTCAACACTGAAGGCCTATGGCTAACAGAGTTCGCAGACGACTGCAAGCTGGGAGCCATTATTGAATCCCCAAAGGATGTGGAAATTCTACAAAAAGGCCTCACTGATATAGATGCCTGGTGTCAGAGCCATGGCCTCAAGCTCAATGCAAAAAAAATGCATAGTCATCCCATTTGGAAAAAACAAGTGCCCTTGAACTACCCCATAGGTGGTAGCCCACTTAACACCGAAAGTGTGATAAGAGACCTTGGGACACAGGTGGACAGTGGTGTCTCCTTTGATAAACACATCACCACAGTAGTCAGAAAATCTTTCTACTTGGCCCACCTAATTACAAAAGCCTTCTCATCTAGAAAAAAAGGAGGTCATTGTTCCCATCTACTCATCCTTCATTAGACCTATTATAGAATAAAACGCCCCATTTAGTATGTACCTCACGAAACATTTGCAACAGCTGGAAAGGCCACAGAAATACCTCACAAAGAGGATCACTGGCCTAAAATATCTACCCTATGCAGACCACCTCAAAAAACTCCAGCTGTACTCTGTTTCATATCGCCTACTCAGAGGTGATCTCTGCCTAACATACAAGGCCATGTCAAACCCACAAATTTTGGACCTGCTCCACTTAAAGAAATTCCAATCCATCTTTACCACATGCTCCAGGGACCTAAACCTTGTTACCCCAATAAACAACGCTTGCTGGAGGGCTAGGTTCCTGTCCCAGAGACTTCCCATACTCTGGAACAGACTGCCCATTCAGGTCAAGCAGAGCACCTCTTTGGCCCTCTAAGAAAAATCTTGACTATTGGATGGGAAATAGGAAATTCACCCCGGGGATCACTTTGGTGGCTCTGCTTGACAGGGGTGCAGGAAAATAAATTTCTGTAACTGCCGATAGACAGGGAATCCATACGGCTAGGCTTGTATAGGCCCCTAGGTCCAACAGCCTAGTACCTACCTATGAACCTATGAACTACCTTTTTGTTCCACTGCTATGATTTTTTCTAGATGGCTACAAACTCCACCAATCTAGGACAAATTTTACATATAGTGGGACAGCAATTTGCAATTTATTGGTTTAATATTTTTAGGATGGCTTGCAGGTTCATTCTTAAAGAGGTGCATTTTTTTCATGCACTTAAGCAGGTTGTTGTCTGCTCAGTGTGCATAAGAATTTTTTACTCAGGGTTAAATCCTTGTATAAACATGTTAATACATTTAGCCAGAAGTTAGGTACTGCATCTGAACCTGAGTTTTTTTCCAGATAGGAGCTTTTCTTAGATTTGGCTCATTTTCTTTATTACCTTTTTAAATTTCACATTCTCTACAATAGACCTTCTTAGCGTTTTATTTAATTCTTCTACACATTCAAGGATTTTGATGATCTCTTCCTTTTCTGTATTCTTCTAACACTGGCACTTCTTGTCTTAGGTGCTTTATAGTTTTCTCTGTTCAGTACTTTCCTTCTAGCATTTTACTTGTTCACTTACTTTCCTTTGTTACTCCATGTGTTGTAGTAACAATTCTACTCCTTATGTTTAGGTACTTTATGTACAAAGTAGAATATTTTATTTATTTGACAGTTCCAGATGTCTATGGATATAGTTACTTTGAGCAGTCACCTGCAGTTCAACACCACCTGTTGGTGGGACTAGTACATGCTTGCAGTATACAAGCATCTGCTGTTGAGACTAGTTAACGTAGCTTCCTGCATTACAACCCCTCCTGACTGTGGGACTAGGTGCAGCAGCCACAAATGCTGGCAGATTTGGTAGCATACCTGCAGTGTACAGCCAGCTACTGAGGGGAGTAGGCACTGCAGCTGCAGCTCAGCATCACCTGTTGCTGGGATTTGGTAGTGCAGCTGGCTGCAGTCCAGCACCACCTACTAGTGAGACTCAGAAAGACATTCAGCTACAGTCCAGTGCCACTTGCTGGTGAAACTCAGTACTGCATTCAGCTGCAGTGCAGTGCCACCTACTGGTGAGACTCAGTACTGTAACAACCAACTGCACACTACCACTTGCTGGTGGAACTTGGAAAGGCAACCACCTGCAGTAAAGCATCACCTATAGTGTAACTGGATACTGCAAAATGTGCAACACAGTGCCACCTGCTACTGTGACTGTGCAATACAGCATCACCTCCTAGTAGGACTTCGTACTGCACTCAGCTATGGTCCAATGCCACTTGCTGTTAGGACTCAGTATGGCATCTAGCTGTGGTACAGCACCACCTCTTGTTGGGACTCAGTACTACAGCCACTTCCAGTAAAACATCACCTGCTAATGTGACTCAGTACTGCAACTACCTGTGGCACAGCACCATCACCTGGTGAACTTGTTGCTGCAGCTGGCTGCAGTACAGTGCCACCTGCTGGAGGAACTAGCTACAGCAGCTGGTTGCCGTGCAACCCCAATTGCTGGTAAGACTTAGCAGTGTAGCTGCACTGCATAGCCACATACTAATGGCAGTAGACACTGCAGCTGCAGTGCAGCACCACCTGTTGGTGGGATTTAGTAATGCAGCTGGCTGCAGTCCAGTGTGACCTGCAGGTGAGACTCTGTATAACATTCAGCTGCAATCCAGCACCACCTCTTAGTGAGACTCAGTACCTCAAACAGCTGCAGTACAGTGTCACCTGTTGGTAAGACCTGGTACAGTGACCACCCACACAGGTTCATAGGTGTGTACTAGGCTAATGGTCCTGGAGCCTTTACAAACCTAACCCATAGGATTACCCTGACATCATGCCACCCGACCTTAGTTCCCAGTGTCTTTGTTGAGTAGAGCCACTGCAATGATCCTCTGGGTGAATTTTCTATTTCCCATCCACTCATCAAGGTTTCTCTTGAAGAGGGCCAGTGAGGTGCTCTGTTTGACATGTATGGGAAGTCTATTCCATAGCAAGGGCAGTCTCTGGATTATGAACCTGTCCCTCCAGCGCATTCTGTTGATCGTGGTAATAAGGTTGAGGTCACTGGAGCATGTGGTGCGGAGGGATAGCGATTTCTTTAGATGTACCATTTCTAACAGAGCTGGATCAGACATTGCTTTGTATGTCAAGCAGAGATCGCCTCTAACTAGGTGATATGAGACAGAGAACAGTTGGAGTTTTTTGAGTCTGTCCATATAAGACAAGTGTCTAAAGGCCTAGGATCCTCTTTGTGAGGTACTTTTGCGGCCTCTCCAGTTGTTGGAGGTGTCCAGTGAGGTACATGCCAAATGGGGCATTGTACTCGATGATTGGCCTAATGAGGTAAGAGTGGAGGGAGACAATGACCTCTTTCTTCCTGGATGCAAAACCCTTAGTGATGAGATGTGCCACACAGAAGGACTTTCTGACCACAGTGGCAATGTGGTGGTCAAAGGAGAGGCTGCTGTTAACCTGTGTTCCCAGATCTTTTATAACACCTTCTGTGTTCAGTGGACTACCATCGATGTAGTAATTCATGGGAATAGGGTTTTTCCCAGAGGGGATGACGACACATTTTTTGGCATTGAGCTAAAGGTCATGGTTCTGACACCAGTCGTTGGTCTCAGTGAGGCCTTTCTGTAGAATGTCAACATCACTTGGGGAGTTAATAATAGCTCCCAACTTGCAATCGTCTGTGAACTTTGCCAGCCAGAGACCCTTTGTGTTGGCCTGGACTTCAGAGAAGTAGATACCAAACAGGATAGGACCCAGGACTGAACCCTGTGGGACTCCACTCGTGACTGGTCGGCAGTCTGACTTGGAGTCCGCTACTTTCACACTGTGGGTTCTATCTGTGAGCCAGTTTGCAACTCACCTAGTGATATAGGGGTTGATGCCTAGCCTAGTGTGTTTTCTATGATTCCTGAATGGGGACTGTATCAAACATTTTGGCCAGATCAAGGTAGGCTGTATGAACCATCTTGCCTTCATCCACAGCTCTGGTGAGTGACTCAAAGAAGTCGACCAAGTTGAGTAGGCATGATCTACCCTTCACAAAACCAAACTGCGTGGGATCCAGAATTTGGAAATTCCTTATACCCTTGTTTATTAGGTCCATGATGATGCGTTCCATAGTTTTGCATATCAGACTCGTCAGGCTAATGAGGTGATAGTTCCCAGGGTCTGTAATCACTCCTCCTTTGTGGAGAGGGATGACTGTAGCAGTGCACCATTCGGTAGGGACAAAGCCTGAGGTGAGGCTGTGATTGAACAGGGCACACAGGTGAGGTGCCAGTTCACTCTGTAGTTCATGTAGAACACAGCCAGGGATATTGTCAGGTCACATGGAAGCTGCAATCTTGGCCTTGAACAGTGCTGTTTTAACCTGTGCAGCAGTAATACTGAGTGCCTGGCAATCTATTGGTATTGTGATTGGTCCTTTAGAGGGTAAAGAGAGGGGTAAAGTTGACACTGAATCTGTCGGCCAGTATATTGGCAATATCTGTTGGCTCGGTATAGGAGGTACCATTGTGCATTAGCTCAGAGCAAATCTGGGTATTGCCATGGAGATTCTTTACATAACTATAAAAGGCCTTGTGGTTGTCTTTACTATCTGCTGCAATTCTGTTTTCTTAGCTAGCTTTAGAGGATTTGATGAGGGATCTCAACTTTTTGTTGAGCCTGATAAGGGAGTTTTTCCGGTCTTGGGACTTCACCTTATTCCGCATCAGTTTCCTCCTTCTATTGTAGAGTTTGTTTATGGCAGGGAACCACCAGATTGGCTTCATTTTTTTGGAGGAGAGCGTCTTGGTTCTACTGGGTATGGCGTGATCCATGCATTTGTGTATGTGTTTGTACAGTGCATTGGTGTATGATTCGGCGGTCATGCAACTATTCTCCTTTTGCATGGGTGTTATGAAGTTAGCCACCTCTGTTTTTAGGAGCCCAAGGTTAGCTTTGGAGAAGTTTTTCATGGTAGTTACCTTTGCGGGGGAGGTGGGAGGGGATGTGGATTTCCAGGGTGATTAGTTTGTGGTCAGATCTAACTAGGGAGGAGTTAACTATTGGTGTAGAGCAACGGTCACCCATGTTAGTAATGACTAGGTCAAGTATGTTGCTACCTCTAGTGGAGGTAAGAATGAGCTGGTCCAGGGCATTTGAATTAATGAATTCTAGGAAACTTTGGGCAAGTGTATTGGTACATGAGTAGTTTTCCCAGTTAATGCAGGAGTAGTTGAAGTCGCCCAGTATGAGAGTGTTAGGTTGGACTCTAATATTCTCCAATGTGCTTAGGAACGTGGAGTGAGAGTCTTGGGACATTGTTGGGGACCTATAGTAGGCTACAACCTGAATCGCTGTCTTACTTAATGTTAGCTGCACCTGAAGTATCTCTGATACGTTATGTTGAGCTACCAGTCTGGATGTGTGCGCATCCTTTATGAATATAGAAACACCACCACCTTTGGAGCTTCGGTCCAAGTTCTGGGGCCGAAAGGTGTGGAATGAGTTATAGCCTGGTAGTGCAGGGGTGCTTTCTGCTGCCTTGAACCAGGTCTCTGTTACAGCACAAATGTCGATGTTCTCCATTTTAAGGAGTGCTTTAAGAGAGTGCATTTTCAGATTATCATTACAGTGTCACATGCTGGTGGAACTCAGTACTACAGCCAAATGAAGTACAGCGTAACCTGCTGTTGGGACTCTGTACAGCAGCGAGCTGCAACACAACATCACCTCATGGTAGTACTTTGCATTTAGCTGCTGTCTGCCGCTTGCTGTTGGGACTCGGTATGGCATTTGGCTGTGGTACAGCACCACCTCCTGGTGGGACTCAGTACTGCAGCTTCTTCCAGTAGAGCATCACCTGCTAGTGTGACTCAGTACTGCAGCTACCTTCAGTACAGCGCCACTACCTGGTGGACTTAGCACTTAAGCTGTATGCAATACAATGCCACCTGCTGGAGGGATATGGTAGTGCAGCCAGCTGCAGCTCCCTCACTTGGTGTTGTGACTCAATACAGCCAGCTGTGGTAAAGCACCACATGCTGGTGGGACTCGGTACTGCAACCACTTACATTACAGTGCCACCTGATGGTGGGACTGAGTACTACAGCTGACTGAAATAGAGCTACAACTGCTGATGGGGCTAGGCACTGCACTCAGGTGGGACTAGGAACAACAAACACGTGCCTGCGGGACTAGGTACTGTAGCCATTTACAGGACAGCCCCACCTGCTGGTGGGGCTTGGTACTGCAGTCACCTACTGGAGGAACTCATGACTGGAGCCAGTTGCAATACAGTCCACCCTGGTTGTGTGGCTAGGTACTGCAGAGAGGTGCAATGCAGTGCCACTCAGTTCTTTGACAAGGTACTGCAGCCAACTACATACTGCTCAAGCCACTGGTGGGACAAGGTACTGTTTCTTGTTGCACTAAAAGGCTACCTGTTGGTGGGACTGACAACTGGTGGTGGGACTAGGTACTGAAGTCAGCTGGAGTACAGTACTATCTGCTTCTGTGACTTGGTACTGCAGTCAGCTGCAGTACACTGCCACCTACTGGTGTGACTTGGTATCACAGCTGACATACAGCACCACCTGCTGGTGGGTCTTGGTACTACAGCTAACTGCTGATGGGACTAGGTACTGCAGCCAGTTGTAGTACAGCACCACCTAGAGGTGGGATTATGTGCATTACTTGCTGGTGGAACATGATGCTGCAGCTCCACCTTCTGATGAAAGCTAGTACTACAGCCACATGCAGTGCAGTACTATGTGCAGTTAACTGCCATACTGCTGCACCTGTTGGATGGACTCATTACTGTAGAGAGACTGCAGTATGCCACCTGCAGGTGGGACTTGGATCTGCAGCTGACTGCAGAACAGTAAGAACTGCTGATGGGAGTACTGCATTCAGCTGCAGTACAGCACCCCCTGCTGGTGGGTGTATTTACTGCAGTCAACTGCAGTACAGCTTCACCTGTTGATGGAACTAGTACATCAATAACTTGCAGTTCTATGCCTGATGTTGGTGCAACAAAGTACATCAGTTGCTCATAGTACAGTGTCACCTGTAGGTAGGACTAGGCACTGCAGTCAACAGCTTTCAGTACAGCTCCAACTCTTGGCGGACTAAGTACTGCAGTCTCCTACAGTACTGTTTAACCACCTGTTTAGACTTTTAATTGAAGTTGCCTTCAGTACAGTTCCACCTGCTGGTGGGACTATGTACTGCAGGGGCTTCGGTGCAGCATCACATTTAATTTCTCCAAATGCTTAGGTTATTTACATACATTAATGGGAATGGACCTCCATACTAAGTCAGGGCATAATGAAATTTCATGAAATCATTATTGTTTTAGTCTTTCATTTTAGATGAGAATGCTCATCTTAGCATCTGCAGTGTTCCCAGAATTGTCTCCTTCTGCAGTTCATACGAGACTACATGTATCGGTAGCATATCTAAGCATAATGTTAAATTCTTTATTAGTCTTGTTGCTCCTACTACTACTAGTGGAACTGTCTGGGTATAGTTTTTCCACACTACTCTCATTTCTGCTCGCAAATCCTGTTTTTTTAAGACTTTGTGCCACTCGATATATAAGGCACTATTACTGCTGGGTGTAGCAATTTCACTGATTACTGCTATAGTCATATTTTTTCTTGGACTACTACATCTGGTTTCTTGCATCTATTTTTGAATTTTAGGTTTTGTGTGTTCCCATATGATCTGAACTTCATCTGTGCAGATAATGCTTTTTGGTTGATGTTTCCAGTGCTTCTCACTTACTTCTACATTGTAGTGTTTGTACAATCCCTAATGCCACAGTTTTGCCACATTATACCTTTCAGTATATTGACCCTCAACATGAGTGTATCACCACACCAAGGAAAAAGAAGTGCAACTCATTCTACAGCTGTTTTACATAACCTACATTTATCTGTTTCTCCTACTTTTTCTCTAGACTTTCTAAACCAACATGGCTGTCATTGTTAGCCTTTCATGTTTTGGTTTCAAATTCACTTCTCCTGCATCAAATTTTGGTCAACATGACATTGTTCAAAAAGTTGTCTGTATCGGCCACTGTATTTATGCAGTTTCCAATTTTCTTTATTTTTCCTCTGGTCTTTTTTGTCACTTTCAGTTGCTATCTGAGTCTCATCTACTTCTGGTTTGATGTCTATTCTCAATCTGTTCTGAAAAAGCTTCTGCTAAACTAAGCAAAGATATAATCTTAAGTCTTCTCCTCTTCATGACTTAGAACTTTCACTTTCTTTGGATCTGATGGTTGGAGACATATACATGTCAGTTTCAAAGATGCCCATATTTACTTAGAGCAAGGAATGTATAATCTCGGCATGCTCTACTTTTTATATATCATTTGAGAAGCATGAAGCATTTTCTTGTTTTCTTGTCTAACTGATTCAATGCTGTTGTGAGCCATTTAATCACACTAAAGTAAGTTAGAACAGGAAGAACAAAAATGTTTCCTCCTACATGTCAAGACGGTCTTCAACATTCGCTTTCATCTTCTGAAGTATTCTAAGCTTTCTTTGCATTTGTTCATAGGTTCATAGGTTCATAGATTAGTACTAAGCTAACTGCCCTTGCAAGCCATTTTAAGCCTAGCCAATTATCCCTTGTGAGACTCAAACCCTGCACCTTGTGCTTGCAAGGCAAACACCTTAACCATTAGGCCACCCTCCCAACCAATGTTAATGTGTTATTGCCAGCCCTTTATCTATCCTCACCTATTTATACAAACTCTCCTCATGTTCAGTTATATTACAGTCCTGTCCATGTTACTATTTTCTTGGTGATGCAGCTTTCCTTTTTTAAATGTTAGCCTTGCACACAACTAAATGGTCTTCTATTGTCAGAATAAGTGTTACTCATTTGTAGATAAGCTTTCAGATCATAATCTGATGAACTATACATTTTTTAAATCATTCTCAAAAAGTATATGGGATCTTTTTGAACAAGGTTGCTTCCTGGGAGCTACGGTGAAATCATATCCTAATCCATCAACTAAACAGTTTAATGAGTTAAGGGCAAGACAAAACAGTGGTCACAAATAATTACTGTGGAATATCCTCGTCTTTGTTTTTATCTTCAGGTTTATACTGTCCCCACTTCCATTTCTTAGCTGCAGTGATTCTTAGTTGTTATAATGTAATTGATCAATGTAAGGTGTATTGTATACATTTGTAAGCATTCCATTATTGATGAACGTGGGATGCTTGCTGTTCAATGTTTTTTTTTAATCCATCCATGACATACTTTTTCTCCATTTTACAATTCTATATTATGGCTTTGCCTGGAAATAGATAATCCATTGCTCTATATGACTTTCTTTTATTACTTTTTTGTTCTACTACCAGGATTGTTTTTTTTTTCCAGATTGCTATAAACTCTATCTGCACAAATTCCAGTATATAAATTACATACAGTCAGAAGGAAGTTTACTGATATATAGTTGTCAGGATAGCTTGCAGGTTCATTCTTACAGAAGAGTATAAATTTTCCCGTTCTTAACAGGCTTTTGTCTCTTCAGGATGTGCATATAAGTAATGTTTACTCAGGGATAAATCCTTAAGTAAAGCCAGAAGTTCAATAATGCATCAGGACCTGAGGTTTTCTAGATGGCAGCTTTCCTAAGTTTTGTTTCATTTTCTCTTTTATTTTATCCCATTTCACATCCTCTATAGTAAAACTTCTTAGTGTTTTTATTTCTTCTACAGATTCAGCATAATTGCCATGTTTAACAGGGTCTCCTCAAAAATGTATCTATTTTTTGTGGTATTGCTATTCCCTTTCCTTGGTTTCACAATTTCCCATAAAACCTTTTTGGGTAGTCAGCGATTTCTACTTTTCTATTATAATTATCTGCATACTTTCTAAACTTTTCCCACTTTTGAAGATATTTGAAGTTTGTGCAATAAACAAAGTTATCACCTTAAACACTTTGCTGTCCGGGTGACCTCAGCTGGTGATTCTGATCTTGTCTTGGGATCAACTGCCATTCTCATGGTTGGCAATATTTTGGATGCATCCCAACTCTTGAGTTGAGACAACAGGACCAAGAAGACATCTGAACTGACCACTAGTGACTGTACAGGTAGGAGCTTAAGTAACAAATAAGCTCAGGTCACAAACTATACAAGGCTTACTATCACTTCTCTTAAAAAGTAAAAAGGGACATTCCAGAGCTGCAGGTGATTTCTTAACATTCACAGGATAGTACTGGGCAGGAGTTAAGTGTTTCACACAGCTGTCACACAACAAAGGCAAACTAGGAAACAGTACTGCTATTCAGGGTAAAGACAGTTTACTACAACTCGAGTTTCTTTTTGCAGATGCTTCTCTCAAGAAACTGGAGTGGCAATACAATGCTAAGGGACAGGGAAGACTTTGGCTTTAAGTGGGAAAGGAGAAAGGACAGCCAGGGCAGTTTAGTAGTGATTGCATCGTCAAAAGGAAGAAGAGACTTGTACAGAAACTACTTGTTCTTCATAACACCAGGGAGGTAGTGATGTTGCCACACAGTATCCAGCAGACCCTACTCCCTCAACACCACACAGTTGGTGAGTAGAATATAAAAAGACATACAATATATAATAAATAATAATTATAAAAAAATTAGTGAGGTAAAGCACCCACATCTACGCTGAGCATGAACTAGGAGCAGGCTTCCCCACAGACATCAGGAGTACCATAAAAGATTACAAGACCAGCAGAGAGGTGTGCAAACACCTGAGGGAGGCCAAGAGTACCAAAAAATGCAGTGAAATTTTCTGCTAAAATAAAAGTGTGATGCTAAAATTAGTAAGACATGTTCCCTTCCACTGTCCTTTCTGTGAAGGGTTAGCTGATTACTATAATTAATACTCAGGATGTACTGAGGCATAGCCATTTCGGATACAATAACCAAGAATAAAAAAAATAATTAAAATGACTCTACCTACCCCTCCCCAGTGCAATTAAATAAGCCATGGCAAGGGGAGTTTTAAAAAATACAATAAAATGATAATAATAATAATGCAGTTTGAGGAACATCATACCAGAGGATTATTACGGGATGCTCAGACTGTAAGGGTACACACCTTATCACTGAACCACCAGGCAGTTAAGCAAAGGCATCCCTTGCAATTATTATAATATAGCAAAAGAAAAATATGTAAAGATAGGGGAAGAATGAGGAAGTTTAAAGTATGATTTCCAAATTAAATATCGGGTTATATTTATTGTCACGTTCGTAGGGTTTTCACAAGGGCACTGTTGCCCAGTTGTAAATACAATTATAATACAGTATTGACATGTTATCAATTGCGCAGGGCACCTGTCTTGAAAAGTTTCTTGTTTCTTTCTTTTTTTATTTGGGGCAGCATCACTAGAGGCACTGAAATTGCCACTGGTCATATTAACATTAGAGGTGGAGTAGCCATTCAGTGAACCATACACTGAAAGGAGCTAGACTGGCACAGCAGGATCTAAGAAAGGTGACAGCTTGTCTAAACCCAATGAGTCATGAACAGGTGAGGCACGCCCCCCCCCCCCCCCAAGACATCCAGATACAAAACCCACAGCATTTCAGATACAATGCAGGAAAGCAAGTTACACACTGAATTACCAATGTTAACAGCAGTCACTGAAGGTAAGGACACCATGAGGGGACCAGAAGGCCTTAGGAAGCGGAGGGCCTAGCCAGCTAGCCAGACTCAGGATGAATACATGAAGAATGCTCTTCCAGAAAGGGTAAAGCAAGGCTTTTTGATCTAGTTTTAGAAAGGTTTTGATCCTTTGATATATCACAGAGGTGAAGGGGTACCTGCCACCCCACAAATCACTGATCCACCCCACAATAACCCAAAACCGGATTCAACTCCAAACGGGGGGAGAAGGGTACTGAACAATGTGTTTAGACAGGCTCCATAAACCACTTTACAGAAATTTCTAATTCTAATGTCCTTTGACCTCCCAAACACAGGGATACCAACAGGAAATCCCATCCCCAGAGGACTCACATAGCTGACATTCCTAAGTCAATCAAGGAAAAACTTTTATGGGGAACACATAGATGTGCTTGAGCTGGCAAACAATGATGGAATCCAAAGTGTACTCAGGGCAAAGAAGTAGGTTCAAAGTTCCTAGTTGGTGTCTTACCTTCCCCAGGAAAGAAAAATTCAGCCATATTACTTCAGAAAAACTGAGATATCTGATCAACAGGGTTTAAACTGCTTATAGCCATGAAAAATCGTCTAAGGCCAGCTTCGAGAGAAAAATTGCACAGGACTCTAAGGATAATTACAAGGCTGTCTTTAGTTATGTTAGGAACCTGGGTGGGAATTCCCAGATATGCTCAGAATTAGTCCAAAATGACAAAAAATACACTGAACCCACAGACATTGCCAACATCCTAGCTGACAGGTTCAGCGCAACCCCCCCCCCAACCAAAAAGGGCAAATATCTATCCCAGCAGAGTGCTGCCCCCCTGATATCTCAGATGCTCAGGTAAGAGCTGCCCTCTCCAAAGCAAAAAACACAGCATCAATGGGACCAGACGGTGTCCCGGCTGCATACTACATGAACTCCAAGAAGAGCTAAACCCAAACATAAAACTACTGTTCAATCTCAGCCTTACTACAGGATATGTACCCAAAGAGTGGCGTACAGCAACAGTGGTCCCTCTCCACAAAGGTGGTGCCTCAACAGATCCTGGAAACTATCGCCCCATAAGCCTGACTAGCTTGGTCTGCAAAGCTATGGAAAGGATCATCATGGACCTCATAAATAAAGATATTGGGGACCTACAGACACTGGATCCTACCCAGTTTGGCTTTGTTAAGGGCAGATCCTGCCTCTTAAACCTGGTTAATTTCTTTGAAACAGTCACCAAGGCCATTGACGAGGGGAAGGTGGTCCACACAGCCTACCTGGACCTCACAAAAGCCTTCGATATGATACCCCACTCACCAGCTTAAATATAAACCCCTATGTCACTAGATGGGTTGCAAACTGGCTCAAGGACAGAACCCACATGGTTAGAATTGCTGGAGCCATGTCAGACCCCAAACCAGTTACAAGTGGCGTCCCACAAGGCTCAGTCCTTGGGACCTCTCTTGTTCGGTATATATTTCACGGAGGTACAGGCCAACATGGAAGGACTGTGGCTGACCAAGTTCGCAGATGACTGCAAACTGGGCACCATAATCGACTCTCCAGCCGACACAAGCATCCTCCAAAAGGGCCTCATAGAAACAGACAACTGGTGCCAGAGCCATGGCCTCAAGCTAAACGCCAAAAAGTGTATAGTCATCCCCTTTGGCAAAAACAAAGTGCCACAAATTACCACATAGGTGGTAATCCATTAAGTACAGAAGAAGTAATTAGGGACCTGGGGACCCAAGTTGATAGCAATCTCTCATTTGACAACCACGTGGCCAAAGTGGTTAGAAAAACATTTTATATAGCCCACCTAATCATGAAGGGATTCACATCTAGATCAGGTTAGGTCATCGTGCCTCTTTACTCATCCCTCATCAGGCCCATAATTGAGTACAATGGACCTTTTGGGATGTACCTTACCAGACACCTGCAGCAACTGGAAAGACCCCAAAAGTACCTCACCAAGAGGATCAAAGGGCTCAAACAGATGCCATATGCTGCCCGGTTAAAGAAACTCCAGCTCTACTCAGTGGCATACCGCCTGCTCAGAGGCGATCTGTGCCTGACGTATAAAGCCATGTCCAACCCGGAATTAATGGACATGCTGCACCTCAGAAAATCCAAATCCCATCTAGCTACGCGCTTGAGAGACTTGAACCTCAGCACTGAAATAAATAGGACATGCTGGAGGGACAGATTCATAACCCAGAGGCTCCCTTCACTCTGGAATAAAATCCCAGTCCAGGTTAGGCAGAGTCCCTCATTTACTCTCTTCAAGAGGAATCTTGATGAGTGGATGGGAGATCGTAGGTTTACCCCGGGTATCACTTCTGTGTCACTGTTAGACAGAGGCACAGTATACTAACCTCGAAAAAGGGCATAGCAAAATTATTTTAAAATGGGTGGCGAAAGCCAAACACACTCTGGCTAGGCTTATAAATGCCCTAGGGCAGATAGCCTAGTATGAACCTATGAACATCAAGAATGATCCCTGACAAGCCCTGTTCTTACTAACATACATGATTACCAGCAGAAAGAGATATTACCATCAGAGAGAGACACCACTTCTTGGTTATGGTATGACCAATGCTTCAGAAAGCTAAAGGCCACAAACAAGCAGTTACACTGGCAGGAATGGCACCCTGATACATGGCTGAGTGCCATGATGGACAGGCCTGCAGTCACCAACTGATTCAGAAAATGAATTCCAACCCAAAAATAAAACATGCTGGGCTTTCAGCAGTGGGAAGTACTTCAGGCCTTCCTGTATTTTCTCTGACACTTGTTCACACTGTGCCAAAAACCAACTGTTCTTTAACTGCTGGTAAACAACCAGCCAAATCTGACCTATGGCCAAGATCAACAATAATAAGAAGTTGCTACCTCCCAGGCAAGAAGAGGGCAGCAGAGGGAAGAGCTCCAACTCACCACAGGGTTCCTTTCACTTTTAAGCCATCACCCTCTCCCATCAAGGTCCCTGAACTGGCTCAGGAACTAACCAACAAGGTTGGACTCAGTACTGCAACTGACTGTAGTGCAGCGCCACCTGCTGATGTGACTAGATATTCCAGCCAACTGCTGTACAAGCATTACCTGCTGCTGGTGGGACTTGGTACTGCAGTCAGGTGGGACTAAGAACAGCAATTATCTGCTGGTGAGATTACTTACTGCCGCCATCTGCAGCAAAACCTCACATTCTGGTGAGACTACATACAGCAGCCAGTTGAGTGTAGCTCCACCTTTTGGTGGGACTAGGTACTGCAGCATCACCTGCTGGAGGGATTAGGGACTATAGTCATCTACACTCCAGTATCACCTGTTGGCTGGACTCAGTAGTGCAGCTGGATGCAGTCCAGTGCCACCTGCTGATGGGATTCAGTACTGCAACTGGCTAAAGTTAAGCACCACCTGCTGGTGTAAGCCAGTAAAGAAGTCAGCTGCAGTGCACTGCCACCTACTGATGGGACACCTGCTGGTTGTGACTCAGTACTGCAGCCAGCTCCTTTTGGTGGGACTCGGTATGACAGCCACCTGCAGTACACAGCAACTTACTGGTGGGTCATGGTACTCCACCCAACTATTGTACAGTGCTATCTGCAGATGGGACTCAATATTACAGCTGCCTGCAGTACAGCACTACCTGCTGATGGGACATGGAACTGCAACATCCTGCAGTTCAGCACCACCTGTTGAAGGAACTTGTTTCTGCAGCGATCTGCAGTAAAGCTCTACCTGATGGTGTCACTAGGTAGTACAGTCAGTGCTTGTTTGACTAGGTACTGCAGATGACTGTAGTATAGCACCATCCACTGTCTGGACTAAGTACTGCAGGTGGCTGCCAGACAGTATCACACACAAGTGCAACTTGGTACTGTTTCTAGCTGTGTTATAAGGCCATCTGCTAGTGGAATTTGGTACTACAGTTGGCTGCAGTACATTGATGCCTAGTGGTGGGATATGGTACTGCAGTCAGCTGCAGTACCTCCTGTTAATGGGACTTGCTACTGCAGCCATCTAGAGTACAGCACCACCCGCTGGTGGGACTAGGTCCTGTAGCTGCCTATAGTACAGCCTCACCAAATGGAAGGTCTCCATACTGCACCTGAGTGCAGTACAGTGCCATCTGCTGGTGGGACAAAGAACTGCAGACAGGTGCAGTACAGCACTGCCTGCCTATGGACATTCATACTGCAGTTGACTGCAGTACAGTGCCACCTGTCAGTGGGACTCCATGTTACAGATGACTGCAATACAGTGCTACCTGCTGGTGGAACTTAGTACTGTAGCGGAGTGCAGTACAGCTACAACACTTGGTGGAATTAGGTACTGCAGCCAAGAGCCATACAGCCTGACCTGCTGGTGAAACCTGAAATTGTGGCTACACTTGCTGGATGGTCTAGGTTCTGCAATCAGTAGCAGTACAGCATCAGCTGCTGGCCAGACTTGGTACTGTCCCTGATGGAACATGGAAGTGAAGCCTGCTGCAATGCAGTTCCAGCTGCTAGTAGAACATGGAATTACAGCCTGCTGTAGTAAAACACAACCAACTGTTGGAACTTGGTCCTGCAGCCACCTATAGTGCAGTGTCACCTCCTGGTAGGCACAGATACTGCAGCCTTCTGCAGTACACCAGTAGGTGGTGCTGCACTGCACCTAGCTACACTTCTGTGTCCTGCCAGCAGGTGGCAGGCCCCCGTTGACAGCTGATGGGAAAAGGTACTACAGCTGGTTGCAGTACAGCATCACTTGCTGGTGGAGACATGCTACTGCAGCCAGCTACCAAGTAACACCACCTATAGGTGAGATTCAGTACTGCAGCTTCCTGCAATGCAGTTCCACCTACTGGTTGAACTCAGTACTGCTGCTGACTGCAGTACATTGTTACTTGCTGTTTGGACTGGTTACTCCAGCCAACTACAGTACAGCACCACCTGCTTGTGGGACTATGTACTGTGTACAGGTAGGATTAGAAAGAGCAATCACTTGCTGGTCAAACTAGGTACTGCAGACATCTAGAGCACAGCCTCACCTGCTGGTGGGATTATGTACAGCAGCTAAGTCTAAGCTGCTGGTGGAACTAGTTACTCCAACTACAGTGCAGCACCATCATCTAATGGGACTTTGTAATGCAAGTGGCTGCAGAGCAGTGCCACCTGCTTGTGAGACTGAGTACTGCAGTTGACTACAGTCCAGTACTACCTGCTGTCTGAACTCAGTGCAGCTGGATGTAGTCCAGTGCCACCTGTGCTGGGGATGCACTTTGCAGCTGTCTGTCTGCAGCAGCACCCACCAGAGCAGACATGCACAGCAGCCACATGCAGTACAATGCCACTTTACCCTTAGGACGGGTACTCCGGCTGTAGTACGCTGCACTACAGTGCACTTTCAGGTGCAGGCACACACCAGCACACTCCCTTGCAGGGCCTTGGTACTGCAGCCTCCTTAGTACAGCACTTCCTGCTGTGGTGAAATGGTACGCGCTGGGCCTATCACATCACCACCACTTGCTGATAGGTCTAAGTATTGCAACCAGCTGCCAGGAAGTGTTACCTGCTGTTAGGACTGGGTATTGTAGTCGGCCACCTGCTAGTTTAGTAGGACCTCTGTCAAGCATACAGCAGGAGCTCAGCCGCACATCACTCCACAGAGAACTGGCCATATGCAAAACTGCACCTCTGGCGGTAGCCTACTGGGATTATTTGTTGCTGTAGCACAAATCATTTCACTGAGAAATGGTCCTGCACAAAAGATGTACTAGTGAGCAGCAGGCTACTGGGATTGTTATGTTCAATAGCCTGTGGACAACAAATTGTGTCCTCTGCCACTCAGCAGAAGCTCTAATGCACATCACTTCATGGCCTTATGAAAGCTGTGCATATGAGCAGCAGCCTTCTAAGATTATTTTTTATTGTGCAACAACCTGTGGACAAGAAATTGTTTCCTCTGTCACTCAAACAGCAGAAGTTCTGCCACACATCACTCCAATGAAAAATAACCCTAAGCAAAAGCTGTACCTGTAATCAGCAGCCTACTGGGAACATTTGTTGATGTGCAATAGCCAGTGGACATCAAATTGTGCACTCTGTCACAGTAGGAGCTCTGCCACACATCCCTCCAACTAAGAATTGTCCCCATCAAAAGCTGCATCTGTGAGCTGCAGCTTGCAGCACCTCCACATATAATGTGGTCCTCTGAAATGCATGCCTGAAGTTCTTTGCTGAATTACTTCATAAAAAGATAAAATAACAGAGACTGAATAATGTGTTCTTCAAACTGCTGTCCAGGGTTGGTGCTAAACTGGAACTGTTCCTACTCCCAATTGTGTCCTCATAACAAAATACTTTCCAAGTCCAAGATTCAGTAATATTTTAACAATGATTTTTCCACTATATGTTTGATTTGATCCCAGTAGTCAACAGATGCTTATGATCTTCGCAGTAGGATAGTCAATCTAATGGTCCAAAGGAGTCTATAGGTTTATAAGTGGTTACTAGGCTATCAGACCAAGAGCCATTTTAAGCCTGGCCAAGCTTACCCCAAATTTACCAAAATACTGCTAACGTGTCAATACCCAAGGAATTTTATGGTTATGATGCACACTTGTACACATTAAGTGTTCTCAGTCTGTCCCTGTCCATTAGGGACATAGGTGACAAAGTGGGGGTAAGTTTGCAATTTCCCATCCATTGGTTCAAGTTATGGTTGAATAGGGTTAAGGATGAAATTTGTTCAACACGGATGGGAACAGAGAAGGGCTAATCTTTGAGATACATATCTGTCCTTCCAACTTGTCCTGTTCTATGGTCCTTCAAGCTGTTGCAAGTGCCTGGTCAGGTTCCTGCCAAAGGGTGTGTTATACTCGATGGTTGATTTGATGAGAGCCACATACAGTGGAACAATAACCTCCTTGGACATAGACGCCATGCCCTTATAAGTTCTGCAACATAGAATGATTTTCTGTGGTGCTCAAAGGTCAGGTTGCTGTCGACATGCATTCCCAGATCCATGACCAGTGGGTATACTTTTAGGGGCATATTATCAGTGTAGTAATTTCCATAAGTGACTGTCTTTCCATGGGGTACTACTATGCATTTTTTTCACATGTCAGCTGTTTGTCTGCATCAGGCTCTCTTGAAGGGTATCTGAGTCTTTAGTGAATTCAATGACCATGTTTAGTTTGCAATCATCTCCAGTCTTGATTAGCCAGAGCTCCTTGACATTTGCCTTGATGTCGGAGAAGCAGATGCCAGAAAGAAAAGGCACCATCACCGAGTTCTGTGGGACTCAACTACTGACTAGCTTCCTTGTGAAGAAGATTCTCCTAGCCTAACTTTTTGTGTCCTATCAGTGAGCCAGCTGGTTATCAGTTGATTGACATATGGGTTTATGCCTTACTTTTTAAGTTTATCTACAAAGCCCAAGTGGGGTATTGTGTCGAACACCTCGGCCAGGTTGAGGGTAGGCAGTGAACACAGTTTTGCCCTCATCCATAGCTTTAGCGACCTTCCTGAAGAGATCCAGCAGGTTAAACAGGCATGACTTGCATTTGACAAAAATGAACTAGGTAGGGTTCAGCATCTGTAGGTCTCCTATATCATTATTTATCAGAGCCATGATAGTTCTTTCCATGGCCTTGAATATGAGACTAGTCAGACTCACAGGTCTGTAGTTCCCTGGGTTCATGGAAAGCTCCCCTTGTTGTACAGGGAAAACTGTTAGAGTCCTCCATTCATTTGGTGCAAAGCCTGTCTGGAGACTCTTTTTAAATAAGAGATTCTAGCAAGCCTGAGAGATCATGTTTCATGCAATTCAGGAGGCATCCTGGGATATTGTCAGAGTCCATCAAAGCAATGTTTTTGGCCTTCGACAGTGCAGTAAGGACTTGTTCCCTAATGATAGCTGGAGGGAAAACTACTGTGGGTATTTCCTGGGGTGTGATGGGGGGTGAAACTGGAGCTAAATGTTTTCAGCCGGCATATTTGTTATATCCTCTGGCTCCATAGAGGTGGATCCATTCAATATCAGTTTCGGACATTGCTAAGTGTTGCCTTTAAGGTTGTAGACATAACTAAAGAAAGCATTATGGTTGCCCTTAGCTTAAGAGGCTATTTTTTATCTGAAATGTGGCTTTGACGGACTTGAATTGATTGTTTAGTCTGATGACAGAGTTTTTACTTTGCCGGACAATGCCTTTCCTGATTTTTGAACATGATTTTCCTTGTTTTGTTATACAACCTATTTATGCTGGGATTCCACTAAAGTGGCTTGTTTTTGGAGATTGTCCTATGTTTATTTTAGGTACATACAGCTGTCTCTTTGCAGTTATTTACATGGCTGTAGAGTGTTTCTGTGAAAAAAAAAATCCACATAGACAGCTGTCTGTGTTCTTGGGGTTTGCAAGGCTTAGAATATTGCTAGACTGCTGCCTAGCAGTAGGTAGCTAGCCTTGGAATATTTTAAATTTTTCTAGAGCTAGCTGAGGTCCCCCATGTTTGTGAGGACCAGGTCAAGGTTGCTTGTACCCCTGGTGGATATGTAGATCATCATCCAAATGACAGTTGAATTATCATGCACTGAGTCCTGCAATCTTAGCACAGCTTATTCAGGCTGCTTAAAAGAATATCACATATTTCTGTGGATTAGTTTGTGTGTGGTGTTTCATTTTAGTCCTTAGTATTTAGACACACAACTTAACAACGCAATGATATTTTCCCCTGAAGAACATAGTTTGTAATAGGGGTGCATGGTGTTTCAATAAATTAACAAGTAACTAACATAGCTCATTGCAGACGAACAAAGCAGTTTTCATGAAGCATTCAGAGCTGCCTTACTTACTACTTTAGTTTGCTAAATTCCAGAGCATTTACACATTAAGAATTAGCCAGCAAGGTATACTAGCTTACTGGTTTATTATACTTAACTAAAGACCAGCCTGTCTGCTTTATTGTTGAATAAGTTCACTGTACTACATGAAGACGTGATCACAGAAAAGTTAACAGATGAAATGTTCATGGGTAACTTAAGCCAATAGCTGCATGTCCAAATTAAACAATAGGGATTTAATACGTTCTAGCAATATGTACTGAATCTTTAAGCACAGTGCAAAGCTTTGTAAAGTTATAAACCAGACACATTTAGAAAATAAACCTTGTGTCCTGCAAAACATGTGGTAATGTTTAAAAGCACTATGCCAGAAAAAACTGAAAAATATTATGTAAACATATTTTAGTGTCTTTAAACACATATCCTTGTTTTTTCTTTAAAAAATGGGCTCTGTGTCCTGTAAACCTGAATAGGTAACGTGGGTAATGGAAAATCAATTGATTAATTAAATCATTGGTCTATGTTGAGTGGAATGGTAATAGAAGAATGAATAAAATAAGAAATACAAAGTTGCTGGAGTGTAGGAGGAATAAAAGCAAACACAGAGCAGTAGCTGGGATAGGCAGTAAACACTATGAAGTTGTTACAGTTTAAGCAGTGCTGCATCAGAGTGATAGCTTTACTGCTAACTGCATGATTAAGACTGTCTTGTTACTTGTCAAATTTAAGTGTACTGCACTCCTTATCTCTAAGCAAACTATACAGACAGCTTTTTGCATACTGAACCAATTTGTTGCACTTGGTCATACAATCAAGCCAACATGAAAATATCTATATATTTAGTATACATTTAGATAACATTTTCCTCACCATGCCAATTCCATGTGAAAAAAAACTCTTAGAGTATTTATACATATTAGGAAACATACAGAATAAATCACAGAAAAAATACTGGTTATCAGTGACTGCTGTATATCTGGACCTCACCAAGGAGACTTTTGACACTTCAACCTATTTAGAAAGTTTAAGAGTTAATCCATAAATTGTAAACTGGATACACTCATGGCTTAAATACAGGACCCATAGTGTTAGTATACAGTTTTAGTTTTCTGACTGGTTAGATGTGACAGTATGGGTGTTTCAGAGTTCAGACCTGAGACTGATCCTGTTTAACATGTTTTATCCCCACTGCATACATGGGGAAAGCGATGGATTTATAAGTACGTAGATAACACAATAGTAGGAACTATACTCACATCACTTATGATATAAAATGTTGAACATGTATTTGGACAGGACTAATTCTTTGGTCAAGGCAACTGGTCTAAACTTCAGTGTAAAAAAGACCAGCAATGGCAATCTTTAGTTAGAGACTTGAGATTCTGTTATTTTTAAATAATGAGACCATTGATCAGCCTCATCAATGAATTGGCAATGGGCAAAAGAATAGTCAGCTGAGGAGAAGCTTTCTTGAGATCCTCCACAGACACAGACTCGGAGAGAGAGAGAGAGAGAGTTTGAAAGCTCCTTGATCAAATCTTTCTGTAGACGAGTAAAATGTGCCAGGAAATTTAACGACGTCAGTGCGAATGTGGCTGAGGTATATATGTGCTTTCCAAACCTGTCTATCATGTTGAACTCCCAGTTTGGTGGATGGACAGAGGAGCTATGTTCCGCTAGCTCCTTCTTACTAGCTGCCACCACAACTATGGCATCAACTGGGATTCCCTTGCTCTAGTGAGTCTGTCTGAAGGGGAACCAAAAACTTACTCAGGCACTTGAGGATGGGCTCAACAGTGTCGGGTTCCTTCCAAGCCCGGCAGGAAACTAGGCCAATAACTTCATCCAGTAACTAACAAAGCTGACAGTCTGGCAAAGAACGCACTAAAGCACCAAGGGAATCAAAAGCAAAAAATAAAACTAGGTGGAACATCACGGCTGAAAAACATATACTTTTAATGTGACACAAACAAAAACGGTACAATTGGTAAGCGCGTTCACAGTCATAAGACTGCTTCTTCAGACCTAGCACTAAACACTTACTACCATCCATTTAAAACCCCAATTCACCAATCAAAGAATTCATTTAATATGACGATACAACAAACTGTTAAAAATCACACACAGAAAAAGTACTATATTCTATATAAAAACACATCTAAAATGAATCTATAATACTGATATCTGCAACCATCTTATATTAAATATATATATACACAAATATTTAAATAAAGAATATAAATACAATAAAACACTATCCATAAAAATCAATGTGGGAGTGGCCGAGATCTCAGTATAAGCTTTAAAGAGACACACTCATTAATGCCACGAAATCTATCTGCATTAAGGCATACTATCCATTCTTGTTCTCTTTTTTCAGTAAAATTCCTGAAATCACCATCTCTCATACTCATCACTAGGGTTTCTAGAACAAAAAACTTAAAACTATGTCTCTCATGAAATTCAGAGACATGTTGAGCTAAAGCATTTTTTAATTTCCAATGTCTAACATCATTCACATGTTCTAAAATCCTCTTTCTCTTTAAAGCCTACACTGAGGTCCCTGCCACTCCCACTTTACGACTGTGAAAGTGCTTACCAATTGTATCATTTTTGTCTGTGTCACATTAAAAGTTTTTTGTTTCTTCAGCCATGGTGGTGTTCACCTAGTTTTATTTTTTGCAATCAGTTCATCGGCCGAGGAGGGGAGGTGTCACTCAAGACGTAGATGGGCCAGCCCAAAAGCTTCAGGAACATCGATTCTTCAGAAGAAGGAGTTTGGGAAGCCCAGCCACCTTTCTGTTTGAGGATTTCCAGGATGTCCCCAAAGAAGACATCATCAGGTGGTGATCGGTGAGATCCTTCTCCCTCATCAAAATTGGTGTCTTCCGTGAAAGACTCCATAGGGGGAGTCTATGTGCCTCCTCTTAGACGTTCTCATCAGAAGAACCTCTTACAAGGGGTGGTCAGGAGAGGTATCGGAAGGGGAGGGAATCCCTCTGGGGAACGTGTGGAGGCCTTCCAGAACTGGCTGACCCTTAGGAGCAGAAATGATGGGATCAGAGCTCGGACCCGATGAGGGGCAAAGGACAGGATCTGAGATCACAGAAGATGGCTCTCTGTACATAGAGAAAGCTCTTTCACTACTTGTAAAGCTGATGGACCCAGTGAAACCTCTCCAATCCTCATCAGAGCCGAAACCGCCAAAGAAGAATGGATGGGGACAACCCCTGATCCAGACCCTCTGGAGGGAATTGGACCCCAGCTGTCCACTGCTGAGGTACTGAGGGGAAGGGACGGATCTGACAAAGTAGGAGTTCTCAGATCCAAGATCCAGCCTGATCCGAAGGTGACTGAGCACGGCTGATCATGGACACTGCTGGAGTCAAGGAAGGAAGGTTCCTCGTATCCAATACTAAACCTCTCGGAAATCTTTGATTTTGTTACTCTGAGACCGCAGGTCGGATTGGAGAAGCAGAAATAAACAGTTGGGCAGGAGTGCTCCTGCATCCAATAGAGGATGGGGCTGGGATGACCCTCATCTATATCTGAGCCTTGAGAAATCTCCATATCATCCTGTTCATATCTGCCTCTGTCAGATTTGTCAAAGATCTGGACGAAGCAGTGGACAGGGGTCTTGAAAGCTTCCTCAAATTCTGAAATAACTTTGATGGCAGGGCTGGAGAGAGTGGCTTCACCATAAATTCGGGTGTGTGACGTCTGCTGGTTGGATCCATGGGTTTAGGATCTGAGAAGGACGTGGATGGAACAGGAGAGCTAATAGTATGGGCTGTACCAGTCAGACCCAAAGTGTGTTGTGGATCTGGGAGTTGGCCTAAGGTCTTTGGATCCCACAAGTTCAGATCCACAAATTTCTTTAACTTTTCATCAGGTTCCAAGGAAGCCCTCAGAGATCTTGGAGTGGGTCTTTTCTGGGACTCCAAAGTGGGCTGTGAAGCCTTAGAGGGGGGTTTAAGCCTCGGTATCAGCAGGCAGAAATCCTCTTATTATCAATTTGTTTCTCCTTTCCGAGAGCACCCTGGGGTCAAATGTCATGCAAACAGCACAAGATGAGTTAAGTTGGGCTGGTCCAAGACAATATACGCACTTCTTGTGAGCATCAGAGTTGGGTAACTTATGCCCGCAAGAAGTGCACTTTTTGAAACGGGCTAGTTTCTCCAGTTTCTCAGACATTTTTGTGATGTAACCCTGAAGAGAAAAACAGGTTAGAACAGGCAAGAAAAGGAAAACCTGAAGAAAATAGTACTACAAGAAAATTTCTACTTTTTAAACGAACAAAAAAACAAACAAAAAAAACCCATATATATATATATATATATATATATATATATATATATATATATATATATATATATATATATATATATATATATATATAAAATCACATTGCCACAGTAGTCAGGAAATCCTTCTACGTGGCACACCTCATCACAAAAGGTTTCTCATCGAGAAAAAAAGAGGTCATTGTTCCCCTCTGCTCTTCACTCATTAGACCCATTACAGAGTACAACACCCCTTTTGGTATGTACCTCACAAGACATCTACAACAACTGGAAAGGCCACAGAAATACCTCACAAAGAGGATTATCGGCCTCAAACAGATACCTTATGCAGACCGTCTCAAAAAACTCCAGCTTTACTCCGTCGCATATCGCCTACTCAGAGGTGATCTCTGCCTAACATACAAAGCTATGTCAAACCCAGAGCTGTTGGACATGCTACACATAAAGAAATCCCAATCCCTCCAAGTTACACTCTCTAGGGACCTAAACCTCGTCACCACAATAAACAGAACATGCCAGAGGGAATAGAGTCCTGTCCCAGAGACTTCCCATACTCTGGAATAAACTACCTATCTACATCAAACAAAGCTCATTAGCACTCTTCAAGAAAAATCTTGATGACTGGATGGAAAATAGGAAATTCATCCCAGAGATCACCTCTGTGGCTCAGCTCGACAGTGGCACAGGAAAATAATTTTCTTGGGTGGCAAAAGCCAGGGTACCTTTTTGGCTGGGCTTGTATAGGCCCCAGGGCCGATAGCCTACCTACCTATGAACCTATATATATATATATATATACATATATATATATATATATATATATATATATATATATGTGTATATAGATAGATACAGGTATATATATATATATATATATATATATATATATATATATATATATATATATATATATATATATATGTGTGTGTGTGTGTGTATATATATATATATATATATATATATATATATATATATATATATATGTATATGGTATGCACGCATTTGGTCGGCCGGTAGATGGCCGATCGGAAAATGTTCAAATGCATGTCTGTGAGTTTGCATAAATGTAAACACAAAGTAAGCGAAACGCAAAATGTCCCCCCCCTTTGTGACCCATGGTAGCGCTTGTTTAGGTGGTAGAGCGGTCGGAATTGTCGAATTCGGTGTTTTGTTCGACATTCCGACCGTTCGCCACAGGGAGATTCAATGTTGCAGGTCAGTGTTGTACCTGATCGACAGGAGGTTGTTCAATGAAATGCATGTATTCCTATATATATAGAACAGTTGTGCAGACTTAACATAAATGTAGATGTTTGAGTGTCTTCAATGTTGCAGTCATCACATTTGGGTTATCCCTGCCAGGGTAGCCCTCGGCCGGCCTGAATACCAGAGAATTAATATTTCTGCATCAGTTGCTGTCACTTGGGGACTGACGTCAGGTCGTCAGTGGTATAAAGGAAGGCAGCTGATGCCATTACATCAGTTTTTCTCACCCTAACCTGTCAGGAGCCCCCAAAGTAGGAGGCCAGGTTCTGGTGGAAGAACCCCATCAGTGGAAAATAAATACCAATGTGTCCCTTGTAAGGAAAGGAGAACAACAAGGAAGCGAGGTAACAAAAAAAAGGGGATGGAGGGAGGGAAACCAGGACTGCAACAGTGAAAACATTTGAACATCTACATTCATGGTAAGTGTACACAACTATACTATGTTCTTTGTGTTTCACTGTTGCAGTTATCGCATTTGGGTAGATTCCCAAAGCTGAGGAAATGAGTGGAGGCAGTCAAGGAAGCTAGGGGCTGGCTAGGATGCCCTGCAAGATTGCAGAGGCAAACCCTGCCCTGGATTTGGAGAAGAGAGGCAGGTGGTAATGCTTGGCAAAAGTGTGAACAGATGTCAAGTTGGCAGCCTCCAGGATGTCCCTGGTAGGGACCCCTCTGAGGAAAGCTCCAGAGGTGGAGGTTGCTCTAGTGGAGTGTGTCCTGACTCCCCCTGGGGGGGGGCTTGCCACGCTGCTTGTAGCAGAAATGGATGCAATGTGCTATCCATTTGGTAATGGTTTGCTTGGAGATGGCTTTGCCTTCTGCCCCTGAAGCAAAGCTAACCAGCAATTGATCAGACTTTCTGAAGAGTTTAGTCCTGTCCAGATAGTATCTGAGCTGCCTCTGCACATCTAGACAGTGGAGAATCCTTTCCCCCTTGTTTTGGGGGTTAGGAAAGAAGGTGGGCAAATGAATGGATTGGTTGATAGCCACACTGGACACCACCTTGAGCATGAAGGATGGAGTAGTTCTGAGGGATACCCTGTCTGCATGGAAGATGATGAAGGGTTCCACAGCCATGAGTGCTTGCAGCTCAGAGACTCTTCTGGTTGAAGTGATGGCCAGGAGGAAGGCTGTCTTCCAGGAGAGAATTTTTAGCTCTGCAAAAGAAACTGGTTCGAAGGGAGACAGGGTGAGCTTTTCCAAGACAAAGCTAAGGGCCCAAGCTGGTGTTGGTGCCCCTCTGGGGGCCTCAAGTTGCTAGCCACTCTGAGGAAGTATTTAATAAGAGGGTGTGAGAAAACAGGCTGCTCAGTGGGAAAATGAGCAGAAATAGCAGAGGTATGAATTTTTACAGAGGAGAAAGACAGACCACTGTGTAGTAGGTCAGCTATGTAATCCAGGATGAGAGGAATAGAGGGCCATGCCATATCTGCCCCCTTAGCCTGGATCCAGGTGCAGAACCTTTTCCATTTATCTGCATAAGACTTTCTGGTGTAAGGGCATCTGGCCTCTCGGATAACATCCAGAACCTGTTTACTGAGGATGGCAGATTGGTCAGGGGTTAGGGAATAAGCCAAGCTGCCAAACTAAGTGTCTGCAATTGGAGGTGCATGAATTCCCTTCCCTCTGGGTTAGGAGGTTTGGAATCTGAGGAAGATTCCATGGCGGCAGCGGGGACAGGCTGTGCAGCAAGGGGTACCAGTGCTTTCTGGGCCAGTCTGGAGTTATGATATTGGTCCTTGGTTTTTCCTCCCTTATTTTGAGCAGTACCCTGGGGATGAGTGGTAGGGGAGGAAAGGCACAGACTGAGAAGTTTACCCATGGCAAGGACAGGGCATCCAATTTCCAAGCCATGCAGTGATGCTCCCTGGTGCAGGATTTGCTGAGCTGACGGTTGGTGTGGGAGGCAAAGAGGTCGACCTTCTGGGTTCCCCATTTCTGAGTTATTAGGAAGAAGGTACTTTTGTTGAGCTGCCACTTGTGTCGGTCCAAAAGCTTTCTGCTTAATTGGTCTGCCAGGGAGTTGAGAGAGCCTGGTATGAATTGTGCTAACAAGTGTAGTTGCATGGAAGAGGCTGTGAGCCAAAGGGTCATGACCAGCCTCCACAGCAGGTAGAAGTGAGTCCCTCCCTGCTTGTTGATGCACCACATCACAGTGGTGTTGTCTGTTTTGATTAGGAGAACCCCTGGAGAGAGAAGGGGTTTGAAAGCTATCAAGGCCTGCTGCACAGCCATCATCTCTTTTTGATTGATGTGCAGAGGGATTTGCTGCGGACTCCATTGGCCCTGTATATACCTTCCATCTAGGTGTGCACCCCAGCCATAGTCTGATGCATCTGTGGTGAGGGTCTGGGCGGCGGGGTGTGGGGAGAAGGGCAGTCCTTTGTTGTGGGAGCAGGCTGTTGCCCACCAAAGAAATTCTTTCCTCAGGCAAGGAATAATAGGCAGAAGAGTTTCCAGATCTTGAGAGTGTTGACACCAAAGGCTCTTTAAGTACCAATGAAGTTTCCTCATATGCAGTCTGGCATATGGAATGAGGAGTATGCAAGACGCCATGAGCCCCAGAGCTTGCAGGATTTTCCTTGCAGAGAGCTGGGGCCTGGTGGCCAGTTGAGAGAAGTAAGCTGACAGGAAAATGTGTTTCTCTGGTGTAAGGCATGCCATCTGATATGATGTGTCCAGACTTGCTCCCAGGAAGATTATCCTCTGGGTGGGAACCTGTTTGGATTTCTTTTTGTTGATTGTGTACCCTAGGGAGGTTACTAGGTTCTTTACAAAGGCCAAGTCTTTAAGCAGCTTTTCCTGGGTGTCTGCCTGAATAAGGCAGTCATCTGAAGGCTAAGCTCTCTCAACTCAGTACTGGCGTAACCAGTCAGGAGGAGAAGGAAACCACACTCACTGCAATTCCAGTCTCACATAGACCTACCACGACAGTAAACCAAACACATAAACACACAAAAACATACTCGGAGGCTCTAAATAAAAATCTGCCTAAGCAGCAGAGACCTCCAAAGCAGACACCAAAGCAACCGCTACCCCAAAACAAAACACATGCAACACATAGCTCACAAAGCCAGTGTGCCGAACAGTCACAGCCCTTAAGGCTAAACAACACATCTGATACACTTGTAATAGGTGACTCTATCGTTAGGCACACTGATGTCCCGCTCACCAGGCTGAACAAGGAGAAGGTCATGGTGAGCTGCATGTCGGGCGCTAGGATCCGCCACATAACACAAGCACTCAGGTCACTCCAAGGCAAGTACAAATATGACTCAGTCATTGTCCATGCTGGTGTGAATGACCTGAGATGTACCTCCCTGGACTACATGAAAAGAGACATAGAGGAGCTCTCTGAGCATGTAGCCCAGGCCGGTATGACCCTGACCTTAAGTAGCATCTTACCCTCACCAAGAATGATGCCACAATATGAAGACAAGATGATCAATTTCAACAATTGGCTTAAGTATTGGTGTCATTCAAAGGGGATCCAATGCCTGTCAGCCTGGGATGACATGCTCGACAAGCCACGATGCTTCGATAGGGACGGCTTGCACCTGTCACCCCTGGGCTTTCGGATATTGGCAAAGGCTCTTGCTACCCCATAGTGCCTTTTTAGGCAAGGCTCAAAAGACAAACCCACCTCCATAGGTATCACAAGGGATAAGAAACTAAGAGTAATGCTACTCAACGCCAGAAGTCTAAACTTCAAGATGCATGCACTCGAAACTCTCCTTAGCATGGAGAACATCGATATCTGTGAAGTAACAGAAACCTGGTTCAAGGCTCCTGAGAGCACCCCAGCACTACCAGGTTATACCTCATACCATGCTTTCTGGCCCCAAAACTTGGACCGAACCACAAAAGGAGGGGGAGTATCAATATTCATCAAAGATACCCACACCTCCAGGTTGGTGGCACAGCACGAAGCATTAGAGACTATCCATGTGCAACTAACAGTGGGTAAAACTGCCTTCCAGTTTATAGCCTGCTACAGACCACCCTCCCAAACCCAGGAACCCCACTCGGCCTTCCTGAGAACACTGGAAAATATGAAGGTCTCTCCAAACACCATTATATTGGGTGACTTCATCTATCCAAACATAGACTGGGAGCATTACTCTAGCTCCAACACCCTAGCCCAAAGGTTCCTAGAATTTATAAACTCAAATGCTATGGAACAACTTGTTACCACTCCCACAAGGGGGGAAAACATACTGGACCTGATCATCACCAACATGGGGACTCTATGCTCCAGACCAGAAGTGTATCCCTCACTGGTAAGATCAGACCACAAACTAATCTCACTGGATATTCACATCCCGACCCCAGCCCCTGCCCAGAAAACCACAGTGAAAAACTTCTCTAAAGCAAATTTCACACTCCTCAAAACTGAGGTGGAATCCTTCAAAGCCCCTGGGCCTGTGGAAAATATGGCCCACACTGCAGAATCCTTTATAAATGCATTCTATGAACACCTTCAGGAATGCATGGATCATGCAATCCCAAATAATACCAAGACCCAGTCCTCCAAAGGCAGACGTCCTGTCTGGTGGACCCCAGCCATAAACAAACTATACAATAGAAGGAGGAAGCTACTACATGATAGAGCAAAATCCCAAAAAGGGAAGGCATCTCTGATCAGTATTAGCAAAAAACTACGGGCACTCATAAAATCGTCTAAGGCCAGCTTCGAGAGAAAAATTGCACAGGACACTAAGGATAATCACAAGGCTTTCTTTAGTTATATTGGGAACCTGGGTGGGAATTCCCAGATATGCTCAGAATTAGTCCAAAATGACAAAAAATACACCGAACCCACAGACATTGCCAACATCCTAGCTGACAGGCTCAGCGCAAACTCCCCCCCCCCTCCCCACCAAAGGGCAAATATCTATCCCAGCAGACTGCTGCCCCCCTGACATCTCAGATGCTCAGGTAAGAGCCGCCCTCTCCAAAGCAAAAAACACAGCATCAATGGGACCAGACGGTGTCCCGGGCTGCGTCCTACATGAACTCCAAGAAGAGCTAAACCCAAACATAAAACTACTGTTCAATCTCAGCCTTACTACAGGATATGTACCCAAAGAGTGGCGTACAGCAACAGTGGTCCCTCTCCACAAAGGTGGTGCCTGAACGGATCCTGGAAACTATCTCCCCATAAGCCTAACTAGCTTGGTCTGCAAAGCTATGGAAACGATCATCATGGACCTCATAAATAAAGATATTGGGGACCTACAGACACTGGATCCTACCCACTTCGGCTTTGTTAAGGGCAGATCCTGCCTCTTAAACCTGGACGATTTCTTTGAAACAGTCACCAAGGCCATTGACGAGGGGAAGGTGGTCCACACAGCCTACCTGGACCTTGCAAAAGCCTTCGATACAATACCCCACTCGGGCATTACAGATAAGCTCACCAGCTTAAATATAAACCCCTATGTCACTAGATGGGTGGCAAACTGGCTCAAGGACAGAACCCACATGGTTAGAATTGCTGGAGCCATGTCAGACTCCAAACCAGCTACAAGTGGCGTCCCACAAGGCTCAGTCCTGGGACCTCTCTTGTTCGGTATATATTTCTCTGAGGTACAGGCCAACATGGAAGGACTGTGGCTGACCAAGTTCGCAGATGACTGCAAACTAGGTGCCATAATCGACTCTCCAGCCGACACAAGCATCCTCCAAAAGGGCCTCATAGAAACAGACAACTGGTGCCAGAGCCATGGCCTCAAGCTAAACGCCAAAAAGTGTATAGTCATCCCCTTTGGCAAAAACAAAGTGCCCACAAATTACCACATAGGTGGTAATCCATTAAGTACAGAAGAAGTAATTAGGGCACTGGGGACCCAAGTTGATAGCAATCTCTCATTTGACAACCACGTGGCCAAAGTGGTTAGAAAAACATTTTATATAGCCCACCTAATCATGAAGGGATTCACATCTAGATCAGGGGAGGTCATTGTGCCTCTTTACTCATCCCTCATCAGGCCCATAATTGAGTACAATGCCCCTTTTGGGATGTACCTTACCAGACACCTGCAGCAACTGGAAAGACCCCAAAAGTACCTCACCAAGAGGATCAAAGGGCTCAAACAGATGCCATATACTGCCCGGTTAAAGAAACTCCAGCTCTACTCAGTGACATACCGCCTGCTCAGTGGCAATCTGTGCCTGACGTATAAAGCCATGTCCAACCCGGAATTAATGGACATGCTGCACCTCAGAAAATCCAAATCCCATCCAGCTACGCGCTCGAGAGACTTGAACCTCAGCACTGAAATAAATAGGACATGCTGGAGGGACAGATTCATAACCCAGAGGCTCTCTTCACTCTGGAATAAAATCCCAGTCCAGGTTAGGCACAGTCCCTCATTGACTCTCTTCAAGAGGAATCTTGATGAGTGGATGGGAGATCGTAGGATTACCCCGGGTATCACTTCTGTGTCACTGTTAGACAGAGGCACAGTATACTAACCTCGAAAAAGGGCATAGCAAAATTCATTTAAAATGGGTGGCGAAAGCCAAACACACTCTGGCTAGGCTTATAAATGCCCTAGGGCAGATAGCCTAGTATGAACCTATGAATCTAAGTAGGGGTAAATTTGAATATTTCTTTGTCTGCAGAAGGCAACTGCTAGAGCCAGGCATTTTGTGAAAACTCTGGTAGCAGTAGATAAGCCAAAGGGAAGTGCAGAGAAGTGAAAGTGTTGAGATCCTGCCCTGAAGAGGAGATATTTTCTGCAGGACTCCCTGATAGGAATGTGGAGTAGGCCTCTTTTAGGTCCAGGGTGGCTAGCTAAGTGTTCTTGGAGAGCATGGGTAGCAGCTGCTGGAGGGTGAGAATTTTGAATTTTGGGATCACCAGAAAGGGGTTTAGAATGGATAGCTCGAGGATGGGGCACCGAGTGTCCTCTTTTCTGGGCACCAGAAAAAGTCTGGAGTAGAAGCCTTGGCCTATTTGTTCTGCAGGAGCGTGCTCTACTGCCCCTAAGGAGAGCAGGGAATGGATTTACTTTTGAGCCTCTGCCCACTGATTTGGTGGTAGATCTGGGAAGGAACCCTTTTGGGGTTGGAAGGGTGTGGAAGGAGAATTTGTACCCCTGAGACACAATGTTCAGAAAATCTCAAAAAAAGAAATGAACAAAGTAGTGAAGTGGAGAAATACGAAACAAAACTGCTTTAAGCAACAAAAAAGTGTAAAACTCCACAACGTCAGATATTTTTAATAAAAAAACGACAAAGCTTTCGGATATAGTATCCTTCTTCAAGTAAGTAAGACACTGAAGAAGGATACTATATCTGAAAGTTTTGTCTTTTTTTATTAAAAATATTTGATGTTGTGGAGTTTTACACTTTTTTGTTGCTTAACACAATGTTCAGAACCCATTGGTCCTTGGTAATGGTGACCCAGGTGCTTGAGTGAAAGGAGAGTTTTCCTCCTAGGGGTATGTGAAGGTGGGCAGAGGTGAGATCGGGAGAAGGCGAGTCAGTGCGAGTTCGTACCATAAGGGGGTGGCTTAGAACTCCCTGGTTTTGAAATGGAGGTAGTCCTCTGCTTAGATCTCTGCAACCCCTGGGGTTGCTGTCTGCGGAGGTCTGTTTCCACGGGGCCTAGGCTGGGCCTGTTTACTTGGAGCAGGAAAGGACCAGTGCTTGGAGGGAAAATGCCTGCTGAACCTAGGGAGCTGGATCTGTAAGAAATCTTTAACTGCATAGAATTTGCTTTTTCTTCCATCTTTTTTAAGACTTCTTCTGCTTTAGTGCCAAATAAGTTATCTTTGTGCAAGGTTGCATCCAACAATCCAACAATTTTGATTTGACATGGTCTGGCAGGGGTTATTCCTTAAGCTATGCATGTCTTCTAATGACAGATCTAGTGATTGCTGCCCTGCAAGAAGCTTCTAGGGCATCAAAACCACAGTGCAAAGTGTGTTTAGTTACTTGACTTGCAGAATGTATTAAGTCTTGCAAATCTTTAGATTCTGCACATGCAGGAAAGGAGGACATTTTTTGTTTAAGTAGTTCCAAGGTATGTTGCTGATATTTAAGCATATGGAACTGACAATTTAGTACCCTGATAGCAAGAGTAGATGAGGTGTATACTTTTTTACCCCATCTGTCCAGTGCTCGGGAATCCCTGTCTGAGGGGGTGGGATTCTTAGCTGAGGTTGCTTTAATCCCTTTTGGCCCCTGAGAAATGACCTCAGGGTCAACAGTTGGATTTTTAAAAAGATATTTATGTGAGTCAGGGACTCTGTAGTACCTGTCTAGTTTTCTGGGAGCAGGAGGGAGAGTATCTGGAGTCAAGCTGGTTTCAAGGAAAACATCGTCCACCACATCCAGGACTGGGGGGATGGCTAAGGGTCTGTGTTGTGGAAGATCCAGGAAATCTCTTTGTCTCTTTTTAGACTAATGGTAATCTTGACTCTCCCATTGGAAATGCTCCCTTAAGGTATGCAGGGTTTCCCCAAAGGAAAAATCCTCTGGGAGAGAGGCTGAAGGAATGGATTCCTCTGCATCAGAATCCTTATGTGTGGAGAAGGGCTGCAAGTCTTCACAGTCAGATGCATCGGATTCATCTAATTCTTGTTCAGACAAAACTACTGGAGACAGATCTCTTTTAATTTTTCAGGGAGAGGCTTGGCTTCCCCTAATCAGCATGATAAGGTCTTCTGCCATTTTAAGCATTTGAGACTGAGGCAAGAGAGCAGGTGGCTGAGAATGGGTAGTCAGTTTTTTGGGTATGGTTCGACCCCTGGGCCTTAGGAACTCAGTTGTTTTCAAAAGAACGGTAGTCGCGAAAGAAGGTGTTGGTTTATGTCGGGATTCGGTGTTGCAAAGGACTTCCTCAGAAGTCGATGCCTGCACAGCAGCTCTGGACCCATCCAAGATAGAGACGACCACAGGATCCTTAGACAAAGAAGAGTTCTGCAGCATACCGGACTCCGAAAGTGGCCTGCGAATTAACTGAAGCGGGCATCAGGGGCTGTGAAAGCGCCTCACTGAGTTCCAGAGGACTGACGACCAGCTTAATGGAAGCGTCGTTGGAAGGTTTGGTCCTGTGCAGTCTGTCTCTGTCTTTATCTTTACGCTTTTTCGGAAGATCTGCTGTCGGATGGCTTACCAAAGCCATATCAGAATTCAAAGACTGTAAACGGAAATATCTGGCTACAATAAAGGCACGATGACGAATAGTTCTGGCGTTAAACAAAGCACAGAAGCGAAAACAAGGGACGTCGTGGTCTGGGCCTAGACAGGTGACACAGTAAGAATGGAAGTCCTGGTGTGGTATTTGCTTTCCACAGGTGAGACAATTATTAACGTTTTCTGACATCAGTTAGTGGAAGAAAAAAGGATCCCCAATGGGGTACTTAGCTTTCGAAGACTTCAACTTCAATTTGGAAATGAAAACACAGGTAGCAGCCGACCAGCACTCGTGCGAACTGCTTCTGCTTCGGGCTCCATGGCAAAAAAGACTGATGTAATGGTATCGGCTGCTTTCCTTTATACCACTGACAGCATGATGTCAGTCCCCAAGCGACAGCAACCGACGCAGAAATACTAAGTCTCTGGTATTCAGGTTGGCCGAGGGCTACCCTGGCAGAGATAACCCAAATGTGATGACTGCAACAGTGAAACACGAAGAATATATATATATATATATATATATATATATATATATATATATATATATATATATATATATATACATATACATATATATATATATATATATATATATATATATATATTTATTGATACAGATATAATAGCAGAAAGAATTACTGGTCAAAGTACCAGAGGAAAATGGTACTAGGAATATGACTGGAAGGAAGACCCTAGCACCAGCGAAAAACTGGAGGGAGGAAGGAAAGTAGACAGAAAGTTAATGTTAACCACAGTAAAATATCTAAAGTGAGAAAAAGGCAATATAATACCCAAAAATGAACTAGCTTACTGATTTGAGTTGGATCGTTTGCCCTATCTCAATGGAGGCAAACAAAATCGGAGGAGTTGGGGAGGGAATGGAGCATTATGGGTAGAGGGAGGAGCTCGAGTTTTGGATCCGAAGTCTGGTAGATGCGGCCGAGTCGGATCCGAAACCCATTCATGAGGAAGAATGAAAAGAACATCATCAGATTTATATCATTAACTTCTTTTCATTGTATTAGCTAAGGAAATTAATCAGGTTATACTAAGGCTTTGAAAGAAAATTCTCAGTGTAAATAAGATTTCAAAATTTGAAAAAGACCATAAGAAGAAACTTGACCTGTAGGTAGATGAAAGAAGATCTGAATATGGCCTCTTGAACCCTCATTACCTAATGGTCTTATAACCTGATTGTGAAACCTGTGAGACCTATACAACTCAGTGTAAACTCCCATCACGAATTTGGATTTTTGAAAGAATGTTACTAATTACAACAATGGAAAGCTATTTACGTGACATATTTAAACTAAGTGTGGACACGCAGTCCCCATCACATTTTGTTCATCACTGTCTTCACCAACCCTATGAATACTACTTTATTCGCTGGCAGAATATTTCTTGACTGATTCTGTCACTTTGCTGCATCTTCAAGTACAGATAATCCATGTTGTTTGATCTTTTTATTATTCTAAATGAATTAGAAATGGAAGAGAATAATGTATACCCAATGACAAAAGTCTCTTCCCTCTACTTCAGCAAAAGCTTTCCATTTCTGATGAGTGCAGAGTTATTAGGAAAGAAGGCCACACTGTGGGCCAAATGACAGCAATACACAGCAGTGCTGTATTACACTGTTATAATGCAGATTAGCACAGCCTGGAGATTCTATTAATTAATTATTCATGAGTGTTCAATTACAAGTCCTCTTTTGAAATCAACTGCTATTCAACATTTCCTTCTGGTTTGATGCATTGTATCCATAGCCGGCCTTAGGCATAGGCCAACTAGGGCGCCGATCTAACAGGGGCACTTTTCCAGCATTTATTTGCTGTAAGTAGACCAGGATGGGGGCACCGAGTGGTGTGGTGGGGGGGTGCCATGTAACCTTTTTGCCTAGGGCACCAGTTGACCTAAGGCTGCTCCTGACTGTATCTCTGAACAGCAGAATGAGAATTTTAGAATGGAGAAATGTCTTTGATTTTACTGTTCTTTCCTCACATCAGCAAAATTTTTTCCGACAGGCATTCTTGATTTGTGAAATACAATTGCCCTCACTTCAGTTACAGAAAACTTAATTCCAGAAGGAAGGCTGTACTCCTGCATCATGCAAAGGCAAAGCCAGAAATGTGAGCAAAGTAGCAAAGTCTGAGAAAGTCACTCAAGTCTGCCCCCCCCCCAAAAAAAAAAAATAAAAAAAAATCTTTCAAGCTCAGTTATTCTTAGATTTATTGCTCTGAAGTCGTATTAAGAGTCAAAGTGCTGAATAGCCACGTCTACAAGGCTATGAAGCCCATCATCATGGAACTCATTAACAGAGACATTGGGAATCTCCAAACATTGGACCCTACCCAGTTTGGCTTTGTTAAGGGCAGATCATGCCTCCTAAACCTGGTGGACTTCTTTGAGACAGTTACCAATGCTTTAGACGAGGAAAAGGAGGTCCACAAAGCCTACCTAGACCTTGCAAAGGCTTTCAACACCATTCCCCATTCTGGTATTATAGACAAGCTCACCAGCCTGAACATAAACCCCTACGTCACAAGATGGGTTGCCAATTGGCTCACGGATAGAACCCACATGGTGAGAGTTGCAGGCTGTATGTTGGACTCTAAACCGGTTACAAGTGGCATCCCCCCCCAGAGCTCAGTCCTGGGACCCCTCCTGTTTGGTATATACTTCTCAGAGATACAGGCAAGCACAGGAGGACTATGGCTGACCAAGTTCTCAGATGACTGTAAACTGGGGGGCCATTATTGACTCTCCGGCTGATACAGACATCCTCCAGAAGGGTCTCACTGAGACGGATACCTGGTGTCAAAATCATGGCCTCAAGCTAAATGCCAAAAAGTGCATAGTCATCCCCTTTAGAAAAAACAAAGTACCCGCAAACTACCACATATGTGGTAGTCCCCTAAATACAGAAAATGTAATAAGGGATCTGGGGACCCAAGTAGACAGTAATCTCTCCTTTGATAATCATATTGCCAAGGTGGTTAGAAAATCCTTCTATGTGGCCCATCTAATCACAAAAGGGTTCGCATCTAGAACAAAAGAGGTTATTGTGCCCCTCTACTCATCACTCATCAGACCCATCATAGAGTACAACGCCCCATTTGGGATGTACCTTACAAGACACCTGCAACAGCTGGAAAGTCCACAAAAGTACCTCACCAAGAAGATTACTGGCCTCAAACAGATGCCCTATGCAGCCTGAATGAAGAAACTCCAGCTGTACTTGGTTGCATACCGCTTACTCAGAGGGGATCTCTGCCTGACATACAAAGCCATGTCCAACCCAGAAATGATGGACATGCTCCACCTAAAAAAAAAAAAACAAATCCCTGAGAGCCACACGCTCTAGGGATCTAAACCTCACCACAACAATAAATAGGACGTGCTGGAGGGATAGAGTCCTGTCCCAGAGACTCCCCATGCTTTGGAACAGGATTCCAATCTACATTAGGCAGAGTCCCTCACTAACACTCTTCAAGAGAAACCTTGACGAGTGGATGGGAAACAGAAAATTTACCCCGGGGATCACTGCAGTGGCTCTGCTGGACAGAGGCACAGGGAACTAATGGCTCTGCTAGTCAGAGGCACAGGGAACTAATCTAAGGGGGCGGCGAAAGCAAACACATTCTGGCTAGGCTTATAGATGCCCTTGGGCAGATAGCCTAGTACTTACCTATGAACCTATGTAATAACAATATAGTCTTTAAAGAAATCAGTCACTATTACAGTCATGTTTCCTCCACTTCTGTTAGTTATGTCTCTTTTCCCTCAAAGTGAGCCACCTTCTGTTTAAACACTTCAAGTTTAGCTAAGAGTTTGGTAACTCTATCTTACTTGTTGTTCTGCAATGCAAGGACAGCTTACCAGAGGATTTTATGACTTAATACCCAGGGTCCAATGAAGGCTGTAGCTGGGTAACAGATCTTTTTTATGCTATCTCAACACCAAAGACGGCATATATTTTTACTGATGACAACTTAATTGAGAACTACTTTGACAGCATGTAAATTAAAAAAAAAAATTTGAATGAGACACTCAATGCAGAATCATACTTTAAAATGTGTACATTCCTGACAGGCCATTTGAGTGCACAACAGTGCAAGTTAGGTATGTGACTGACTGTGTGTCCCAAAAGCAATAATTTTCATGCATACATAAAACAGTGGTACGCAAGGGATTCTGGGACTTCTCAAAGATGCCCATTAAAGTGCCTGTGTGAAACTGTAGCCTGTAAACAGAGCCACTGCAGCAGTCCATGAAAAACACAGGAAACCATCAAAACACACTGAATCCCCAACAAGATGGGACCAATGCAAGGAAATGGAGGGGTGACAGTAGGGCAGGAGACAGATACAACACAGCATGGTGGATACTTGATGAACTAATGTAAGAAATGATGACATAGGTAGCGCACATACCTCTCAACCTCTTAGAGCAAGAAATCTGGACAAAGCATAAATAAAAGTGGGCCAAAGGCCGAAAAATAAGGACAATTTTTAAATATTGCTCTTACAAACTTAGAATGTAGAATAGCAGGTTTTGCATTAGCATGAATTTTCTGAAGGATATGAAGCCTGAAACTGAAATGTCTATCATTATTTTCTAACTTCAGTCTTAAATGATTTGCCACTAGTCTGAGAGAAAAACACAACTTTATGAAAAATGGACCAAAAATATGAAGCAAAAATATGGACATTCAGTGAAAATCTGTACAGCTGAGAGGTATGGCTTCAGCACAGCAAGGCACAAGTAGGAAAGATGGCACAGACAGTATCAGAAATATTAATAGTTACCACTCAAGTAATAAAAATGTGAGACAATAACACAGAGACACAACAATAAAATCACAGCTGTGAGAATGGCAGAAGCACAACATGCCAGACAAACATGGGTGGCAGAAGCATTAAACACTTATAAACAGTGTCAGAGAACTAAATGTTTACAAATATGAGGCAACACAAATATCACAGGGGCAGGTTTCTTTAAACTGAAGCCAGGTAGTCCTCCATTTATATGAGAAGTGAGATATCAAAAACATCCTTAGATGATATTCATACTCTCAGTGTACAAAGCATGACAGAATGGTTAAAGTCAGTCTAAATGTTCTGTCCCTGGCTGTTGGCAGAAGTCTGTTCTGCCAGGTGGTAGTCTGGCATATGGTCTGCTGCACATTACATTTCTCCAGCTAATTATGCAGGTGCCTTTGCTGCCCTCAACTCTGTTTTGGGTACATAGTAGGGCAACAGAGATCTGATGATGGACAGACTACAGTGCAGTTGGAAATGATGGTTGCTGAGTCACTATGCTGTACCTTCTATACATCACCACTGCATAATACCCTTCAGCCCCTCAGGCACCCTGTTACATACTAAATGGAATGCAATAAGTAGTTTATTTATCTGAATGTGTTAATAGGGGTAGAGTTAGCCACCCAGCAGTGTGATCCTTGGCTCTAGTTGATTGTCACTGCTGAACTGACATCCTGACCCCATTTGTAAAAATGGGAGAAAGGGGTTGTGGATGGATGGATGGTATTGATCACACATGGCCAATTCCAGTCTTAGCTTGAAACAACATGCATGTTTGACACCTACAGAGACATTCAGCAAGTGGTACAGTTGTATACAATTATTGAGCTTATACAGGCATTTGTATATAGTCATGTGAAAGATAGTCATGGAGTTACAGCCTACATATATGCAGTTTTCTACAGAGGGTCATAGAAAGAGGTGAGCAGAATGCCAGTGCCACAACAATGGACATAAACCCAAACAGATGTACCATGGAGACATATCTCCACTGCACTCTCATGATGAATCTAATACTAGATGCAGGTAAAAAGATGGAAAGATCTAATTTCACAAACATGAAAAGATGGTGCAACACACACTGTGCACAAAGGTTCAAAGTCAGTTATTATTAAGGGAGGCTACAATAGCACCTGCAGTTCTCAGGTTCTTACCTCAAAGCCCCCAAAAATACTATAGAAGCATCATACATGTGTACATCAAATGCACCAATAGCAAGTTTCACCAACTCATGAGCTGTGAACAGTTGGCAAAATATAATAGTATCTGCACTGAGCCTCATCCAAAAGAGGATCTATGGAGAGATCCCAGATACTGGCATCAGTGCTGAACAACAAGAAGTGCATGTCATCATCATCACAGCACTGAAGCCTAAACTTCTGTGACATCAGCATGCACTCAGGATATAATCTTTGAAAGCTGCTTGCAAAGGATTTAAATGCATGTAGCACTGCTGCTGTGTGGCAACCAGCACGTTTTCAGAGCCTGGCAGAGCATTGGCATCTCTTTGAATACATTCTAGATCATGTCCTATACTATGATGGAAGATGTTCTTGATTTGGTTATTGGAGATTCATGTATGCTCCCAAGTGTTCAGAGACAGCCACGTCTACAGTGGTCAGGTCATTATTATGCGGTGTACTCTTCATTAACTCATGTCCCTCCTGGCTTTGAAATTTCACTGCTCATTCAGGGTAATGTCCATTACTCCTACAGCAACAACACTGGTAAGAGTTATCATTCTGTCTAAATATGCAGCAGGACACATAGCCCTCTTCTGCAGACAACACTGACTTACCTCTTTCCAAAATCAAACCTATAGATATACTCCTGGATCCAGGGTTCCTGAAACATGAGGAGGATAAGACTTTTGCAATGCTGTGGTTGTGTTTATACCAATAAAGTGTATATTAGCTTATTTTGCTTGTTGTTTGTTGTGCTAATCAGATATATTCTGCAGGTCCCACAGCACACACAGGATTTACGGCAGTGCTGCTGTCTTCCTGAGTTACAGGTATGCAGAGGTGAATCTATAGTTGCCCTGCTGTGAAACACTGCACAACTTCACTGGTCAGCACAGACCAACACTTCTTTTAATCAACAAATAGTGCCTATGAACATTGTTACAATAAGTACGTGGCCCCGGCAGGTATGCCATACTATGTCTGTTCAAATGTGTGTGTGTGTGTGTGTGTGTGTGTGTCTGTGTGTTTGTCTTGTTTTTGACTGTGGAATTATTATTGTTTTAAGCATTCAAACACACTGCATTGGTCCTTGAGCAAGTTACTTCTCTATGACTTCACAGGAGTCACAGGTCTATACAGTAGCCACCTTTGCAGTTTTCTACATCTGCCCATGGACTTCAGGCATATGTTGTCACAGTAGCGATACTAACATAGCATTCAAAGAATTATCCATTTTCCAACATGCTCTGTTATTCTGATGCAATGTTATCCACAAAGCTTTCAACATTAGGTGCTTTGAATAATGCACATTGCAATATTAACACAGTAGTACTGTAATCCACAAAATTACACAAAACTGACAAGAAGTCTCTCATGATCACCTTATGTTTAGCTGGGTAACCTAACTTATGATCAATACATAAGTAGATTGAATGGTATTTAGTCATACACAAGAGACTGAATGCACTTGCCCATGATCGTTAAAGATAATGACTACAGGAACAGCAAAGCAGTGCTACGCAAACATGCATATTCATAAGTAAATGCATACAGAAATAAGAACCTTACTACCAATTAAAATTAATTAAATAAATAAATGTATGAAGCAACAGCAGCAACACAGTACAGCAAGACAATTCCCACCACTAAAGTACAGCAACAAAGTCCCCTCCTCACCACTGCAACCATTTTACTGAACGGGTCAACAGTTCCACATGAGATCAAAAATGAAAACAAAAAAATTAAACACGTTTGGTGGGAACAGAACCACTGACAATACTTTCCATTGCCTGCTAATGAAACCAAACCACTACACCAGCGAGAAGCTCACTAGCTGCCTTTTAATATTTTATTGTTGATGTTTTTGTTATGGTTATCTTCAGTGGTCACTGACTAGGACTTTCAACTGGTTGTGTATGAATAAATGCCATTTAACCTACTATGTACTGATCACAAGTTAAGAAGCCATTTAGCTAAGCCTTGAAAGCTCAGGTGTGGCTTATTCAGCACAAGTTATTTTAGAATACCACCGTGAATCTGTTTTAATAAACTAAGATGTATTTCAGCTAGTTGGTATATACTGTAATGGTGTACAATTTAAGGAAAAAACACACAAATTAATGAGAACTTAAGCTGGCAATAAAAAAATATTTAATAAAACGGGTGTAACAAACATGACAAAACACATAAAAAGAAAGAGGGGCAGCATGTAGTATAAAATAAAGTTTCACACCTCTGCAGAGAGAGTGACATAACATTCAGAATGAAAACATTAGTTTAGTTAGCTATTAATGCTCTTCATATAATGATGTACAACTCCTCCCAGAAATCCTAGAGTTAAAAGATCTGTATTGCAATAAAACTTCTCAACAGCCTTTTGCAATCAACCAAAACCCAATTAATAAACTCAGTTTTAAATGTATGCAGAAGCACTAAATGTAAGCAAAAAATACTAGACAAAAACAAATAACTAGATACAAAGCTTTAAAAAAATATTTTTAACTGAGAACTGTGTAAGTGACAACTCTCTACCTAAAATGTTTTGGATTCAGAGTGGTAATCAAAATTGTTACCTTCATATTCATTGCAATCAGTCCAAACTCAAACATGTTTTTTCCGGCTTGATGCTGGATGTCCTGAATCACGGAATGACAGGCAGCTGCAGGAGAGAAACCCTGCAACAGAAAAGGTTGGATAGCTGCTTTAGGAGCATATCTTGAAAAAGTTAAAAAATATGTTCAACAAAAATTACAACTGGACTATAACAGAATACTTTAACTTGCTGCTGAGATGCCTACATCCACACATCCCTCTGATGCACCAAATAAATCAAGATGGATGAGCATCAGGAATTAGACTATGAACACAAGCAATAATGTCCAACAGGGTGTATATTAATGTGTAAATAATGCCAGCCCAATGGCATTATTGCACTTAGATAATGGGCTGTCTGTATAATTGTTGTTTTACTTGCTTATTATTTTTATTACTATATTTTTATATATATTTGATGTAAAATAGTTCCTCTGCCTAATGTTTCAAACTTGCTGTAGTATATGTAAATGGTGTTGGAGGAAGTACTCTACATCCATAGGTTCATAGGTAGGTACTAGGCTATCTGCCTGAGGGCATTTATAAGCCTAGCCAGGGTGTGTTGGCTTTCGCTGCCCCACTGATTAATTAACTGATCCTCTGTCAAACAGAGCCAATGAAGTGATCCCAAAGGTGTATTTTCTGTTACCCATCCACTCGTCAAGGTTTCTCTTGAAGAGTGATAGTGAGGGGCTCTGCCTAATGTAGTTTAGAATTTTGTTCCAAAGCATGGGGGAGTCTCTGTGACAGGAATCTGTCCCTCCAGCATGTTCTATTTATTGTTGTTGCGAGGTTTAGCTCACTAGAGAGCGTGGCTCGCAGTGACTTGGATTTCTTTAGGTGGAGCACGTCCATCAATTCTGAGTTGGACATGGCTTTGTAAGTCAGGCAGAGATCACCTCTGAGTAAGCGATATGCCACTGAGTACAGCCGGAGGTTTTTCAGTCGGGCTGCATAGGACATATGTTTGAGGCCAGTAATCCTCTTGGTGAGGTACTTTTGTGGTCTCTCCAGCTGTTGGAAGTATCTTATGAGGTACATCCCAAATGGGGCATTGTACTCTATGAAGGGTCTAATGAGTGACAAGTAGAGGGGCACTATAACCTCTTTATTTCTAGATGCAAACCCTTTAGTAATTAGATGGGCCACATAGAAGGATTTCCTAACTACTTTGGCAATATGATTGTCAATGGAGAGATTACTATCTACCTGGGTCCCCAGATCTCTTATTACCACTTCTATATTAAGGGAGCTGCCACCTATGTGGTAATTTGCGGGTGTTTTGTTTTTCCCAAACGGGATGACTATGCATTATTTGGCATTTAGCTTGAAGCCATGACTTTGACACCAGGTGTCTATCTCAGTAAGGCCCTTTTGGAGGATGTCCGTGTCAGCCGGAGAGTCAATTATGGCTCCCAGTTTGCAGTCATCGGTGAACTTGGTTAGCCACAGTCCTCCTGTGTTTGCCTGTACTTCTGAGAAGGATATGCCGAACAGTTGGGGTCCCAGGACCGAGCCTTGCGGGACACCACTTGTGACTGGTTTAGAGTCGGACCTGGAGCCCGCTATTCTTACCGTGTGAGTTCTGTCTGTAAGCCAGTTGGCAACCCATCTCGTGACGTAGGGGTTTATGTTCAGGCTGGTGAGTTTTTCTGTAATACCCGACTGGGAAATGGTATAGAAATCCTTAGCGAGGTCAAGGTAGGCTGTGTGAACAACCTTTCTCTCATCTGTGGCCTTGGTTACTGTCTCGAAGAAGTCAATCAGGTTTAGTAGGCATGATCTGCCCTTAACAAAGCCGAACTGGGTCGGGTCAAGTGTTTGGAGGTTCCCAATGTCTTTGTTAATGAGTTCCACGATGATGCGCTCCATAGCCTTGCAGACCTGGCTAGTCAGGCTTATGGGGCAATAGTTACCAGGGTCAGTTGTGGCCCCTCCTTTGTGGAGTGGAATAACCGTTGCTGTGCACGATTCTATGGGCACGTAGCCTGTGGAGAGGCTGAGGATGAACAGCGTGTTTAAGTGGGGGGTTAGTTCATTCTGTAGTTCGTGCAAGATGCAGCCAAAATATAACATGTTAAAAAATATGCAGATATTTACTTCATTTTTTGGTCCATTGCTCCAAAAACGTGTGGTTTGCTGCTTGTCATTGGGGACTGACATCATTTAATAATGACACGTTTGAGTTTCAGACTTTACTTCCTTCGTAAAATTCATGCTAACACAAATCCTGTTATTTAAGCAACTTTCTAATTTTATAAGAGCAATATTTAAAATCTGTTCTTATTTTTAAGTCTTGGTTCCCTATATTTTCTGCTTTATCTAGATTTTTTGAGCTAAGTGGTCAAGAGGTATGCAAACCTCTTTAATGTTGCTGCTAGTGGTCGACTGTGTTCACTCACTCACTCTCTCTCAAATACAGCCAAATATCTACACACTTGCACTTCAGAAAATGCATGCTAACACAAATCTTATTACAGAAACTTTTTGATTTTATAAGAGCAATATTTAAAACCTGTCCCTATTTTGAGCCTTTGTTCCCTCTTTACTTTAGGCTTTATGGAGATATTTTGAGCTAAGAGGTCAACAGGTATGCAAACCTCAACTGCTGTTGCCACCAGTGGTCAATCTCTCTCACTCTTCACACTCGCATATACATCCACTTTCATGCACGCAAGTATGCATAGACTCACACATGCAGACAGAAACATAAATACACATACACACACAGTTTTTTATGTTTCATTTACTTTTACCCTTGCTAAACAGCAAAAGTGCTGCTTACCAAGTGTAAAATAACGGCTTGATCAATCTTGCTGTCACTCACGTACATACACACACACACACACACACACACACACACACACACACACACACACACGCACACGCACACACACACACACACACACACACACACACACACACACACACTTTTTTAAATTTTCTTTTTTTTGTTTTATTTTACATCTTCTTGTTTGTGATCTATCTTCTCCAGCTTTGGAGGTAGAAGCCCCCCATTGCTTGGGCCTATAAGAACCTTGTGCCTGGGATCGGCCCCTAGGGCATCTGGATCTGCCCCTTTGAGGTCTGTCTGACACAGGAAAGAACCAATTCTTTGTAGGCCAGTGTCTACTAAACCTAGGTGGCTGTACTTGTAAAAAATCTTTGACAGTTTGCATAGATTTAGCTTTGTCCTCCATTTTCTTTAATACATCTTCTGCCTTAACACCAAACAAAGTATCATGCTGTAAAGGTGCATCTAGTAATTTTACTTTAACATGATCAGGCAGATTTTGTTCCTTTAACCAAGCATGCCTCCTAATTACAGAACCCGTAACTGCGGCCCTGCAGGAGGCCTCCAAAGAATCAAAACCACATTGCAAAATATGTTTTCCAACTTGTTCTGCTGCATACAATAAATCCTGCATTTCCTTGTTTTCTGCACTTTCAGAATTTAACAACATTTTCTGTTTAAGCAATCCCATGACATGCTGCTGATACTTAAGCATATGAAATTGACAGTTGAAGGCCCTTATAGCCAAAGTTGCAGATGTGTAAACCTTTTTTCCCCATCTATCTAGTGCCCTTGAATCTCTGTCAGAGGGGGTTGGGTTTTTTGCAGTGGAAGCCTTAACTCCCATTGGACCCTGTGAAATAGTTTCTGGGTCAGCAGCAGGGTTTCTAAAAAGAAATTTGTGTGAGTCAGGAACCCTGTAATATCTGTCAGGCTTAACAGGAGCTGGGGGAAAGGAGTCAGGGGTCAGACTAGACTCCGAAAATACATCATCTACAATGTCTAACACAGGTGGAATGGCTAGAGGCCTGTGCTGAGGTAGTAAAAGAAAATTCCTGAGCCTCTTTTTAGATTCTGAAAAATCTTGGCTCTCCCAGCGGAAATGCTCCCTCATGATATGCAAGGTTTCCCCAAAGGAATAGTCCTCAGGAGGAGATGCTGAAGGCATAGATTCTTCAGCATCAGAATCCTCATAGGGGGGAACAGAATATTCCTGATCAGAAGAGGAATCAGAAGAAATAGAAACCTGATCTGAAGATTCATAGTCAGTGTCTTGCCTAGGCCTCTTATCAGGAGGGGGATGGGAACCCCTGATCAAAGTAATCAAGTCTTTGGCCATTTTGAGCATCTGTTTTTTGGGCATAGAGGCCTGTCCACGTGGCTCTTGAGTTTGTTTCCTTGCTTTAGCAGGTGCTTTAGTCTTTGCCTTTGATGCTGAAGTCATTTTAATGTAAAGATGTTTAGGTCTGAATACACCCTCAGAAGCCGGTACCTGCTCAGTGGCTCCGGACCCATCTGAGGAATTAGCGTCTGAGGCTCCAATACCTTGAGTATCCAGCGGCATGGCCGACTCCACGTGGGAGTCGGTAGTGGCCTGTGACTCTAAGGTAGCGGGCGTCAGGGGCTGCGAAAGCACCTCACTGAGAACCGGCGAACCAGCGACTGGCTTAGGAGAAGCTTCGTCATTGGTTTTGGGCCTCGGTTGTTTTTCTCTATCTTTTTCTTTGCGTTTTTTGTAAACTCCAGTAGTTGGATGGCTATCTGACAACATTTCAGGATAATTAAACTGGCGTCCAAAAAAGTTTAAAGCAAAATCATACCGACGCTTAATAGTGCGTTGGTTAAATCTAGCACAAAACCGACAACCAGTAATGTTGTGATCAGGGCCTAGGCAAGGAATACAGTAAGAATGAAAATCCTTATGAGGTATTTGCTTTCCACAAGAAATACAATTATTAACTTTTTCTGACATCGGTCTGGAGCAAGAAAAAAGTTTCCCCAATGGAGTACTTAGCTTTATTGAAGACTTCGGATCTGAAACTCAAACACGAAAATCTCAGGAGTCTGCCGACCGTCACTTGCAAACTGCTTCTGCTTCAGGTACCGCGCGGCAAGAAAGACTGAAGAAAATGGCGTCGGCCACTTCTTTTATACCCCTGATGACCTGACATCAGGGAAGGGGCGACAGCAGCCAATGCAGGACCCAAGACTTTGGAATTCAGGCCGGCTGAGGGCAACCTGCCAGAAGGATTACCCAAATGTAATGACTGCAACAGTGAAACATGAAGAACATCGACACCATCTCCCATTAACTTAGGAAAAACACACAAAACTATGTACATCTTCAAAATATAAAGTTTAACCCTACAGAAGGGAAACATTGCCCCAGAATGACAACTGCATCTATAGGCATTATCTAGCCTAAAATTAAGGTTAGCCATGTTAAAGCGCATGCTACAACCTGTGCTCCCACTTACGCTGATTGCTGTGTGTTCTTTTCTTACCTCTCCTCATCTGCCAGATATGAAAAACAGCTTGTATTCTTTCAGAAAACATTAACTTTTAGCCCTAAGAAAAAGTGCACTGGTTATCTTTAAATACAATCGAATTGTACAATAATATTTATTAACTGCAGTAAAATATTAATGCTGATAGGGAGGTTGTTATCTCTTATTCACTTCAAATAAATTCAAACTTAATTGTTTCACTGAACTGCTTGCCATTGTACCTTTAAATTCTGCATTCCCTCGGCAAAGAATATTCAGAATTCTCAAGATTAACTGCTTGCACCTATGGAAATGTACTCAGTAATGAATCTTTGCACATTTCACTCGGAGAAGAACACACAGCTGCCCTCAGCTGTAGACATCTTGAATCCAGTGAACATTTGCCAGTGGAAAAATATAAACTAATATTTTTGCAATTGTAAGAAGCTTAGCATTTGCATGGTGTTCATCATTTTGCCTTATTTTTAAAGCCTACATGCTTACAAAATCACCTGTTTACAGCTTAAACCAAAGGCATCAATCTAGACATTCACCTTTATAAAATAAAAAAACAAAACATCCTAATTCTACATATAATACAATCAGTGCACTTTTATACTTCACCCCAATCCCAGCGCAAGACCACAGCACATGAACATTAAACTTGCTTTTGCCCAGCCTTTTTTCTCTTGCTATACTGTAAAATGTATATTTCCTACAACTACAAAAGCATTTGTTTACTTTAATACTTTTAACATATACAAAACAGTCACTGAAAATACTTCCTCACATTTAAAATACCCGACTACCACTATACAAAACTATTTTACTGTATATAACATGCAGTTTATATTATGAAATGCTTTACACAAATACTAAGAACAAAAATTGTTTTACTTAGTTTCCTCCCTTTTATTGTCTTTTTAAACATTAATTATATAGTGGGGTATATGATTTACAGTCCACCCAGAAGTTTAACAAAGTCAACAAAAGTCCAGTGTTTTTCAGCCACTTTTTCTTGCAAAACCAAATTTCACAAATGTGATAAGATGCTTTACAGTCTTCCATTTATTCACTAATTTCAGAGTTGCTGGTCTTCCTCCTGTTCATCTCCATCTTCCAACACCAGATTCTGGATCAAGTCCAAAGTACTGCTGATTCCTCTAGTCAATTCCTTTGCTTTTTTCTGTCTCTCAAGCATTTTCCTTTGGAACACTGGAAAAGGTTTCACTGGCAAAGTCTCTCTATGAACCTTACCTTTAGGAAAATGAGAAGCAGAATCCCCTTCTCCTTGCTGACTTGCGTTTTGTTGGATAAACGTTTAGTTTCCTTCTTAGCCTGTTATGATCCTCCAGGAGAAAACTCTTTGAAGATAGTTGGATACAGCAGCAGAATGTCAAGCCTGCCTCTCTACACTCCCTGCTTGCTGAGATAAATTTGCTTCTTTTTTTGGTCAGGTTACAGTGAATAATCATTTTCTACAAACACTCTGCCTGTCTTCAATTTTTAATATTTTGCCCTTCTGCCACAATGTCAGGATCAACTCTTTCTGCTGGTATGGTTGCATCTTTACTAATATAGGCCTTGGCTGCTTTCTCATGGCCAGGTTTGGAGCATATACTTAATGTGTCCTTTCAATTAACAAATTCTGCTGTGGAACACCAGTCCATTTGCTTATTTCTGCTTTCATACAATTAATACATTCTATTCTTTATATTTTCTCTTTTACAACAGAAAAATCTCAGGTTTTCCATGTGTGCTTCACCCACCCACCTCTACTGTTTTTTTAAGAGTTCTTCTTGAGAAACCTCATATTCAGACAGCTTTTTCTTCATGTCAACCTTTGATTATTTGCAGTTTTATCAGTTCATCTGAATGGCTAGTTAAAGCTTCTTCTATTTTTCCAGCACTTTCTTGTTTGAATTGATCTACTTCTTCAGTATTTCATTTATTTTAATCAACTGTTGAGTACAACTTACTTATTTTTCCTCTGACTTACTGGAAACTTGAACCAAAACTGAACAGCTGCAGAATCCTTCACAGACAATGTTTTCTCTACACCTTTTCTGGTTACATTTCTTTCAGGTTTCCCAAATTTCTTCTTTGCTGGCATCCAGGCTTTGTATTTACTAGCCAGTAAATTAATTTTGCTAAAATAGCATTTTCAATGGCACTCTTTTTTTCTCAGTTTCTGTTTCCTCACTGGGAGAATTGAAGTTATGCTGTTGATCATATGCAGCCATCTTGGAAGTCTAGCTCTGGTAGAGGTTTTAGTTGAGTTTAGAATACAAGCTTCAGTTAAAAAAAGATAATTAGCATTGTATATACAATTTTACATAGTAACTATAATAGCAAATCAGTGAAGGTTACAAAAGATTTGGAAGAAAGAATGGAAAGGTAGCCTATAAAAGGACAATGGGAGGAAATCTGTATGGCTTCCAAGTATGCAGCAAAGTTCAGAAGGTTGAGGAATGATTGCTTGGAAATGTCTACACAGTACAGGTATTTTTATAACCCAAGCAGACTTCAGAGATTTTTTTTCTGAAGTAGATAGCAAATGCTGGAGGTATGGTATGAAAAAGAAAGGTGGTTGAGAAAAGTTTTTTGGGAATGTAATGGGTTGGCATATTTTAAAAATATCCTATGGAATACTTTATTAGAAATGTTGGGAGAACAAATGGTTCTAAGAAAGGAAATGTTTTTTGACCTGGGATATAGAAATTGAATTGCTCAGGGATAGCAAAGTCTTACTAAGTTTAATGTTACTGGCTGACAGAAAAGCTAGAAAATGGAAATCAAGTTGTACAACTGTAACTGAAGTACTTAATGCTGTAAAAGAGATAAAAGAACTAGATGTGGAATCTTTACAAAAATAGAAAAAACAAATTACATCACAATAAATGGATTTCTGGCAACAATACATGCAGAATAATGTTCAGGAAAATGAAGAGGTTTAAGGGAAAGCAGGAACTGAGAAATTTATATAATGTTGAAGTAGACCATGATAGTTTTTTTACCACCAAATTATCATCTAAGACATTGGCAAACATACATTTATATAAAAGAACACAAGCCATGTTAACATACTCACAATTAAAATATTATACACTGCATACATTTTATTTATTTATTTTTTTTCAAAACATTCTTTATTTCCTTTTATAGTTTTAACCAACATAACAAGAAACCACACAACATAGCTAATAATAAACAAAAAAAAATTATGTAAAAGTATTACTATACAAAAATCCAAAATAATAACCTATATACATAAGTGCCAATATATACAAGGAAGAGAAGAAAAGACTGCTGCATAAAATAAAGACTCCAAATAACAATAATTAAAACATAAGATACAAAAAGAAACTTAGTGTATATACCACCAAAACCCTACAACAACCACATATAAATCATAAAGTAATGAGGCAGAGAAAGGGGAATTGAGAAACATAAACAATCCACGCTAAGATCAGTATGGAGGGATTTACTTCGGTTGTAGGGGGATATCATTAACAGATTTATGATAGTCAAGGAACATGTATAGGAATGTAGGAGGTGTTTCTAAATCATCAGTCAAAAGAAGGAAGATAAAATCCCATAGTTTTTGGTAAGCAGCTCGTTTACGAGGATTGATTATTATCATTTTTTGGGAAGTAATGTATTTAATTGCTAGAATTTTAAATTCCTTCCAAGATAACTTGGATCGATCCGTCCAGTGCTTAGTAATATAAAATTTTATTAGGAGACATAGGGTGATGAGTGCTCTGAACATTTTATATATATCTATCATCAATCCTACATTACATAAATTGATCAATTCCTGCATTCTGTTAAACTTTAATCCTCCTCCGTAACGTTATTCGACATGTATTGTTCCCACAATTTTCATTTTTTATATGGAATTTGCTCCTACCCTTTTCTAAAGAACCCTCTTCCAGTTCTTTTATCTCGGTTGCAATACTCACTACATTAAATACAGTTGGTTTAGTCTTTGATTTTAATTTTCTAGCAATTGCCTTTTTGCAGCCACCAAAATTAAACTTAACAAGTCCTTACTATGTCTAGGCAATTCAGATCCTGTATCCCAGCTCAAAAATCACTTTTTTAGTTACACCAATTTGCTCACCCAATATTTCTGACAGAGTAGTTTGTTAACATCTGTCAACTCATTACACTCCCAAAACATATGTTCAGATATGTTCGAATTATTTTTTTTTATGTTTCGATAGAAAGCCAAGAGTGTGTTTTATATACATATGTGGAACGTGAGGTAACCTGTAGCATCCTTTTCTGCTACACCCACTCATCTTTGCTGGTTTCTGATACATGTTTCTATATGTTTTATGTTTCTTCTGATGCTCACTGATGGCTGGTCTATACCTGTTCTACTTCTCAACTGTCATAAAATATAGAAATGTCCAGTTATCTCTTTATCCCCATCACACCTCCAACATTTACCACCTACATGAGGAAAAATTCTTTGGAGTCTGCTTGGATAAAAATACCCATGCAAACACTTCCAACCTTAAGTGGGCCATAACTGTTAAAAGGAAACATGTATAATGCATGCAAATAATGACAATGTCATTACTGTTCTTATTTTCAATTAATGTATGTGTGCCTATGTCACTGTTTAAACATGAGAATTTAATAATGATGCTTAAAAGGGGTATTCATTTTTCTGCCTGTTTTTCTCACCTCAGGATAAAAGGCATACCTAGGATTTGATGAGTTTGCTCTTGTTGTGCAAAGAGAAATTAATAAATGTCCTTAATGACCTAAACAGACTATCACAGAGAGAGAATGCTGTTCAAGAGAACAGGGAAGGCCAAGTCTTGTTTCTTAAACAGAAAACACTTTTTGAAATGGTAAGGGAGGCAGCACATCCTGGATATGGCAGCCAGAAGAAATGTATCAATGCAAAAATAAAGAAATATGTAAAATAAATCCTGCACATCATGGTTTGTCTGAACTGATCTCCTTTAATTTTAATACATCTTACACAATGTAAAGCAAATTGAGTATCCGATGAAGACAGACACAAAATCTCAATACAAGCTATGGCATGCTGGGATTTTCTTTTTTTATTTTTGATTTAGAGAGCCAAGAATGTGTTTTTATATACATATATGGAATGTGAAGTAACCTGTAGCATCCCTTTCTGCTACACCCACTCATCTTTGCTGGCTTCTGATACATGTTCCTATATGTTTTACGTTTCTTCTGATGCTCACTGATGGCTGGTCTATACCTGTTCAACTTCGCAAATGTCATAAAATGCAGAAATGTGCAGAAAATAAATAAGATGTATTGTTCACAAAATATGTAGCAAGTGTTTGAACCTGGTTAGGAAAGAAATGTGGCAGGAGTTATATGTACTGTGCAACACAAAAGAAATATCCAGCTTAAGACAAAAGGCATGACCGTAAATGTAGAGTTTGAAACAAACATATATATTCCAGTATGTATTTTAAGGGGAGCCTAATCTGTTACACAGCTTGTGTGTGCATATTTGAAAAGAGAGGATGTACATCCATGTCAAATATTATTTGGGGATTCACGTCAGTCTGCAGAGCTATACTTACCTATTCTTGTGTTCTATGCCATTCTGGATCCCTGATCTGGTACCCCCTTCAACTTTAAGCTGAAGGAGGAGAGGTCCACTTCTGCTTGAGGATCAAGCAAATAAAAATAAAACCACCTCTTTTTCCTTTGAAAACTGTGGCAAACCATTTCTTGCTAGATTTGTAGCAAGTGTCTTGATACAGCTAATACCACAGACACACACACACACACACACACACACACACACACACACACACACACACACACACACACACACACACACACACACACACACACACACACACACACACACACACACACACACACACACACACACACACACACACAATCCCTAACAGTAATACCAGACACACTTTGTCTGATACTGTCAGAGAATTTTTTGTAAGGTAATGTGTAAGACTGGGGTTAGGAGGATTGGCAGGGTTAGGGTAAGCACCCTGCATGACCTTACTCATGTGTGCTAACCCTGGACCTGCAGCTAACTCCAACTGTACAAATTAATTTACAAAAACCCTTTCCCCTAACAGAAATATTACACAAGACACTTAGTCTCAGTTCCCATACATTAGCACACACACACACACACACACACACACACACACACACACACACACACACACACACCTAATGTCAAAACTTTCAGTATATCTGAATGTTTTGGAATTCATACACAATAAATACACAAAAACATACACAGACACTAAATTACCATAGCTAAAAAACACATACCTTAAGCACAGCTAATGATGCACATTTGTATGTTCTAGAAACCCAACACTCAACAACGAGTGCTGCTGATAAGAAAAAAAAAAGCAAACACAGCAGTACACTTTGTTGGCAATGACAGCGTCGACAAGTGAACTCCAACCCTACACACACACATGTATGTACATGGTAGTTACTAGGTATCTGATCCAGGAGACCACTGAAGAACTTAGCCCAGTTTCCCATTGTCCTAGAATAGTGTCTGTAGGCAGGAGGCTAAGGAAATCAAGCCCTGGTCTTCAGGAAGTAGCTCTTTTACAGTGCATAAAACAGACTATTAAGGCGTCTAGCCCAAACTCCCAATTACCCCAAAGCACTGTCTGGTTAAATGAGTTGCTCTAGGTCACACAGTAGTCAAATGAAAGCTGAAGAAATCAGACCCCGTGTAACAGAAAGTCCTTCCTTACCTTTACAACTCAAAGGGTTAATTCTCTCTGCCAAATGCCAAACCTAAACCTCTGGACTTTCTGTCAGATTAAATACAGTTTGCAGCAGATGTATGGCACACATTTCACATTCTAGACGTAATTGCTGTGTGAATCACAACCTTCTGTTAAAAAAAACAATCATATATTTTCTTTTAACAATCACAGAAAAAAGGTTATGGTACAACTTTGATACACGTGTCAGAATTATTACTGAAAGATGTTAATGACTGCTTATTTTGACTGTAATTTGCTTTCACATAATAAAGTATTATTTGATCAGCTGCACTGCCCGCAGTGCTGTTAAGTGTGACACAGTATACCTGTATATGGATATGGATATGGGTAATGTTGTACAGACATTATGTACAGTGTTGTCACACACGTATCCAGTTAATGAGGTCGTGAGTATGTACCATGAAGGTGAGATTGCAAGCTGTGGAAGTCATGGGTAATTGTCTTGATATAAGCTATTTTAAAGATGGCAACCCTGTGGCATTACTTCCAGGTCATCCCTGAAATGAGGCATTTGTGCCTAGAGGTCTCTCTCTCTCTCTCTCCCTCTATGGCACCTGTAGTAAGACTTCATGTGGCCTGCTGGGCACCCTCTTAGAGGTGCAAGACATGAATTTTGAGTCCTGTAACCTGGATAAATAGTGTGAAAGACAGATAATGTTGAAACTTGCCTCCATTAAACCAGTTTACCCCCCTTCCTTAGTGTGGAGACTGTATTTCCCATACCCCGACTACTTACATATACTAACCCTTAAATCACTACCTTGGAGTGGGGAGATGCATAAAAAATGGAGGACTTCGGGTGCTCACAGTAGCCAGCAATACATCAAATGCATCTCAGTGTTCAGTTCAATGTCACAGGGGGATAAAGCTCTGACTGTGATTCAGAAAACCTAAGCTCAATTAACAGTCTTGGTGCTGGAGATTCCAACTGGGGAGGATGAATGAAAAAGACATTGCCTGCTTGTCCTTTTCTGGGTGAGAGAGGAGGACAGTGTGCTGCAATACAAATTCCTTGGTAGAGACTGGAGAACCCAAAAGAGGCATTTGCTTCAAGGGGGCAAGGTCATCAGTGCAGTTACATCACTGAGAGAACTGAGTGACAGCTTGCACTATGCTCATTACATATTCAAATGATCTTGGGCAAGGGAAATGGTAAGGTTAAGAATACCTCTCTGAAGGCTGCCTGGATGATGTCCATTCCCTCCCTATGATTGCATTCTCAGTGTGACATCATGAAAAGGCTCTGATCGGTATCAGGCAGTGGAGGAGTACAACAAAGTAAAACAGAAACGTACATCACATTTGCACATATTTAATTTTAAATTATTTATTTTTGGGATCTTGCCTGAATGATCTTGGCTATGATTACAAAATAAGGACATTGCTCATCAGTTCTGTAATCTCATTTTAATTGCAGGATGAGCTTTTTCCTAGAATAATGTAAATAACTCATCCTGTAATTAGAAAAAACTGAAACAAACCCAAAGAAAGCTGTACTGCAATGATTCGACACTACAGTTTTGCTTTCAGGTCTTAGTGCACATCAATTTGAGATATAAGTGTGAAAGCTGCCAGCCTAGTCAGATAGAATTTTATAGATAACTCTTTCATTTGTAAATATTAATGTAAGCCACAGGCTTGTTATCTTAAATGGAAAAAAATAGTGTTACATGTGGAATTGAAAAAAATGTAGCAGTGCACTCTACTGACCAAGTAAAACATGTTGTGACCTTTTGATGTAAGCACGGCTCCGGCCGGTCTAGATGAAGGAATTCTTGCTACTGTTTTAAGACCAGATTTAATGGCCAGAATTTGCATGCAAATCCTGTGGAATTTGCAGTCTTTAATGGCTTTGCCTCCTGACCTGGTGTGAGCTTACTAAAGAATGTAGCGTGTTAGCCTGGGAACCCAGGGAAGTGTGAAGAATGATGTAATGTGAACCAGGAAGGTGAATTTAAAAACAGGGAGCATCAGAGAGCATTAAGCATTTTTTCTCTTGACCATCAAACTCAGCACTGTCTTGCTCTATATGCAAGTTTATCTTAGATTTGTGTTTTCTTTTAGAAATAGCTAGAAACTAGAAAGATTACACTAAATGTTTTTCTATGATAGCAGAACTGTACTATTGAATTATTTCAAGTATTCCTCTGTGATCTTTGAACTCTTGACTAGCACTGTGTAGTAAAAAGTATTGTCTTGTGTTTTGACTATTTGTTATTAAATATTTTTAAACCCTTTCAACTGTGGCTGTTTTTGTAGAGATAATTTAAGCTCTTTAGAGTATGTGCATGCCTTTGGTAAAATTGTACAAAGTCACTCCTATAGCTTTAGCCCTGGGCTATACTACCAATTGGATAACAATATTGAACAGTAATAATTGGACACCCTTTTAAGGGCCTTTGAGTAGCTGATAATTATTAGCTGGGTGGTGGCAGTGATTTCTACCATATAGTCTGGGAAAAGGGGGCACAGCTGAAGAACCTGTGCCAGCCTTCCCCAGGAGTGTCTGTGTGGTTATACAAACTCTTATCTCAAAGTGTGTGTGTGTCAGCTACTTGGGCAGGGACACGAAGCATGGGTTGGACAGAGAGGTTGCTGGAGATTTTAGCTTGCCCACTAGGCTGAGATCTGGACCCTATAGCTATGCTAGTGGGAAGTCTTATTGGAAAGCTGGAGAGCAAGGGAGGGACCAGCCCCAGACTGACTGTGATCTCTGTGTGCTCTTAAAGGAAATTGCACTTTACTGTGTGTATTTGTTATCCTTTTCTCCTATATGAGATGCCCCTCACTGGTGTTAGTGGTGAGGATTGAGGCTCCTTGATTGCTGGGCCAGGGCACGGGCGCCATATATTAATTGTCTGGCAGTGGTGGGATATCCACATCACATATTAACTGGTGGAAAATACTAATTGGCTTGTAGTGGTGTGGGTAGAGTAAATTCATGTAGCTTGTGTACAGTGAGCTTTGAAGGTGTTTTGTACTCTAAATCAGCCACACAGTGAATACTCAGAGTTCAGATCACAACTGTTTTATTTCTTTTGTTAGCTTAGTTAGTCAGGGTGAGCAGGCAGCATGTTAGCAGAGGAGTATGGAAAGCTGACAAGGAGCTAGCTGGCGGAGATGTGCCAGGCTAAGGGACTGGTGCATGGAAACCTGACTAAAGCAGATCTGATTGCAGCCTTGGTTACAGCTGCATCAGAAAACAGCAACCAGGAGGACAATCAGACTGGCAGTGGAGATATAATACCCTCGGAGAATGGACAGCTCAACCTTTCTGCAGAGGACTTAAAAATTCATCTGAAGCTAAAGAGGCTTGAATTGGAGGCCAGGAGTGTGGAAATAGAAGCAACTGAGAGACTGAGGCATCTAGACAGCGAGGACAATGAGAAACTGAGACATTTGCAGGCTGAGGAGAATGAGAAACTGCTACGCCTGGAAGCTGAGGAAAAGAAGAGGCAGAGGCAGCATGAGAAGGAGATGCTGACTCTTCGCCAGAGTCATGGAGGTAATGGGGAAGGGAGTAACTGGACCATAGAAGCACAAAAGGTCAGTAAATTTCTTCCGCAGTTTAAAGAGGGGTATAATTTTGATAGTTTCATTCATATGTTTGAGAGGGTATGCAAAAAGTATGGTGTTGACCAAAGGCTCTGGGTACGGTTCCTGACTGCCTTACTCCAAGGTAAAGCTTTAAATGTTTTGTCAAAAATGTCTGACATTGCATGTTTTGATTATACTGGTATTAAAAATCACTTGTTAGAATTGTTTAAGCTAACACCTGAAACTTATAGGAAAAAGTTTTGTGAGCATAGATGCAAGGCAGATGAAAGTTTGTGTGAATATGTTGCTGAACTGAGCACTTACTTCCATAGGTGGGTGAGTGAATGCCAGGTCACCACTTCTGAAGGGCTGGCACACCTTTTGGTGAGGAAACAAGCCCTTAGCACTTTGCCTGAGGACATGAGGATCTGGTTAGCTGATAGATAATGTGCTACTTCAGATGAGTTGGGCAAGAAGGGAGACCTATACCTGGCAAGCAGGGCAGCCCTGCACAGGAAAGGGACCCCCAGTACTGCTCATGGGTCTAAAGGAACCCATGGTGGGCAGCACAGACTGCCCCAACAGAATCTGCCAGTAGCAAGTAAAGTCACTAGACCAGGTACACATCCAGCAGCTAGGGTTAAATGTTTTGAATGCAACCAGTGGGGCCATGTGGCATACAGGTGTCCCCTGTGGCAAGGTGGGGAACAAAAAGTGAGAGGGCCAGTAAGTGGGAAAGACAAAATGCCAATAGTAGGTTGTCTTGAGACAAGAGGGGTACCAAACTACCATCCTGCAGATGTCCTGATAAGGAAGGATTTGGATGAGGCTTATGCAGTTACACACAGTCAGGCTAGGAGACAAGCATGTGGGTCTGGTAGCCTGGGGGAGACCCAGACAGTCTGCATACTTGAAGCTAGGACTGGTGATGTGGCCAGTCTAGACGAAGGAATTCTTGCTATTGTTTTAAGACCAGATTTAATGGCCAGAATTTGCATGCATAAATGTCCTTAATGGCTTTGCTTCCTGACCTGGTGAGAGCTTACTAAAGAATGTAGCCTGTTAGCCTGGGAACCCAGTGAAGTGTGAAGAATGATGTAATGTGAATCAGGAAGATGATTTTAAAAACAGAGAGAATCAGAGAGCATTAACCATTTTTGTCTTGACCATCCAACTCAACACTGTCTTGGTCTATATGTAAGTTTATCTTAAATGTGTGTTTTCTCTTAGAAATAGCTAGATTGTAGAAAGATTAGACTAAGTGTTTTTCTGTGATGTCAGAACTGTACTACTGAATTATTTGAAGTATTCCCCTGTGATCTTTGAACTCTTGACTAGCACTGTGCAATAAAAAGTATTGCCTTGTGTTTTGACTATTTGTTATTAAATATTTTTAAACTCTTTCAACTGTGGCTGTTTTTGTGGAGATAATTTAAGCTCTTTACAGTATGTGCATGCCTGTGGTAAAATTGTACAAAGCCACTCCTATAGCTTTAGCCCTGGGCTACACTACCAACTGGATAATAATATTGCTCAGTAATAACTGGACACCATTTTAAGGGCCTTTGAGTAGCTGATAAATATTAGCTGGGTGGTGGCAGTGATCTCTACCGTACAGTCTGGGGAAAAGGGGAACAGCTGGAGAACCTGTACCAGCCTGCCCCAGGAGTGTCTGTGTGGTTGCATAAACTCTTATCTCAAAGTGTGTGTGTGTCAGCTACTTGGGCAGGGACATGAAGCACTGGTTGGACAGACAGGGTGCTGGAGGTTTTAGCTTGCCCACTAGGCTGAGATCTGGATCCTATAGCTGTGCCAGTGGGGAGTCTTATTGGGGACCTGGAGAGCAAGGGAGCGACCAGCCCTGGACTGACTGTGATCTCTGTGTGCTCTTATGGGAAATTGCACTTTACTTTGTGTATTTGTTATCCTTTCCTCCTATATGAGATGCCCCTCACTGGTGTTAGTGGTGAGGATTGAGGCTCCTTGATTGCTGGGCCAGGGCACGAGTGTCACAATAAGATAAGCAAATCATCTGCCACTGTGAGTGCCTTTAGGATCAATGATCAGGTCATGTCACACTCCCATCAGTAATCTAACTGCCTGCAGACACTATTAGCATTATCGACTGGGAGTTCAGGGAGGATGACTCAAGACACTAGACTGCTGAGAAAGGCAGATTTTCCCTGCACGCAAGTATTTCTTTTTTTGTAATCTAGGGAATGGGTTTTACACACTAGACTGCCACTGAGATCACAGTTAGAGTGATAGTGTGGGTGATTGATGCAATCTATTCCATTACAGTGGGAGAAATTATTTAATTTGATCATAGTCAGATATCTTGGGGGTAACCCTAGAAAACAGATGGTAACTGGGAGCTGTTATCTGCATTTGAAAGCTACTGACTTAACTGAACTTTGATCATGATTAAATAGTCATTGGGATAGGATGTCTTTGTGTTTGAAACAAGTTAAATACATCATATTATGGGTATAATGTCATTCTTTCTTATCACATTTGTCACATAACAAACATACTGTCACTTGATTACATTTTTTATGTGAGGCAAGCTATAAATATATTACTATGGACAACATGTACTTCATCTGATCACAGTGAAACATATGAAGTGTAGCTAGTCCCTAGACTAATGGGGGGGCGGTTGGCTGTGGTGGAAGGCAACTTTTTACTGGCATATGGTCATATTTAAATGATTAAGGGAGTTTGTTGTAAGTAAGAGAGAGAGAGAGAAGGATGTATGTATGTGTGAAAAACTGAAAGGCTGCCAGCCCAGCTAGACAGAATTTTGTAGATAATTCTACGCCATTGTAAATATTAATATAATTCACAGGCTGTTTTACAAATGTATGAAAAACTGTGTTATATGTTCTGAACTTCAAAAATGTAACCACAGTGCACTCTGCTGGAAGAAAGCTGATAAAGTAGGGCATTTTATGACTGATCTCAAAGCTTGGAGACAGGATGTCTGGACAAAGGAATTATTTCTATTATTTTGAGACAAGAGTTAATTGCTAGATTTTACATGTATAATGTCTTTTCTTGCTGTGGCTTCTTGACCAGGTGCAAACTTACTAAGAAATGTAAATTTAGAGTTTCTGGTAGCCTGGGAACCAGAGAATAGTCAAGAAAGATGTAATCTAAAAATGAGTCAGCAGTGATGTATTATCAATTTAAGAGATCTCAGAGAGAAAGAGATAGCATTTTGGATTTTGTCTGAAGAACATCCACTCACCAGCACTTGCTTGCTCTGTATGCAAGTAAGACATTTATTTAGAACAGTGACTTCTCTTTGAGATAGAAATAGCCAGGTTAGTCTAGCTGTTTTCTATATTTATGTCAGACTATTCTACAATATTATTTTAAAGCATTTCCTGTGATTTCTGAACTCTAATGTCACTGTGTTGAAGTAACAAGTATTGTCGTGTGCTTTTATTATTTATTATTAAATATTTTTAAACCTTTCAACTGTGGCTGTTTTGTGTAGAGATAAATTAAGCTCTAGAGTACTTGCATGTATTTAATGATAATGTACTATGCCACTCCAGAATGGCCTTAGCCCTGGGTTACACTTACTACTTGGATAACAGTAATATCACACAGTGAAATTGGTCACTCTTTGGGAAGGACCTTCTTAGTAGCTGATAAATAGTGGTTGGTGGCAGTGGATTACTACCTTACAGCCTGGGCAGAAAGAGGCATAGCTGGAGAACCTATGCCAGCCTTCCCTAGGAGTGTCTGTGTGTTTGTATACAACTCATATCTTAAAGTGTGTGTGTGTGTGTGTGTGTGTGTGTGTGTGTGTGTGTGTGTGTGTGTGTTGTTGTCAGCTACTTGGGTAGGGACATGAAGCACTGGTTGGACAGAGAGGGTGCTGGAAGTTTTAGCTTGACCACTAGGCTGAGATCTGGACTCTATAGCTGTGCCAGTGGGGAGTCTTAGTGGGGATCCGGAGAGAAAGAGAGAAACCAGTCCCAGACTGACTGTGATCTCTGTGTGCTCTTAAGGGAAACTGTACTTTACAGGATGTGTATTTGTTATCCATTCCAATGTGCCCACCCCTCACTGGTGTTAGTGGTGAGGATTCAGGCTCCTTGATTACTGGTACAATGCACTGGCGTCACAGTATGTTTATTTTCTTCTCTGTTTTTTCTTCCACATCGTCCATGCCTACTGAGTCACCTCCACCAGCTCAATTATCTGAGCCATAAGTCCTATTCCTAGTGGACCCCAAATGTTCCCTTCATTGGGAAGAACTCCTTACTAGGAGAAATCAGCACCACAAGCAGGATCACTTTAGGCACGCAAGTGGCAAAACCATGTGGAGATTTTTACTATGTCTTAATCTTCCCACTGCCTATCTGCTCACAGTACACACATAGGTTGGGAAGGTAGTGGGATGGCCACTTTGAGCTCATATTCCACCGCAGCTGTAAAGTGGCCACATCGGTCTCTGGCCCTTCTGTCCTCCCAATCCTGCCTTCACCAGTGTGCATTAGGCATGACCCAGCAAGTCCCTCCTATTCAAGATAGTTAGTCCATCCTCCTTGTCACTCCATCAGTCACCCAAGTTGCTAATCAAACTCTGGTTACCTGTGCAGTAGTCAGGGCTTAATATCTATGTGCCACTTGAGAGTAGGGTATACTACTACAATAGTCAGAATATTTTTAACTTGTTTGCTGGCAAACATCTGTTTCATGCACACACACAGTGTACTCAAGCAAAAAATGGGTATTTTGAAAAAGCATTCTGTGTCTAAAAACAGTTGAACTATGATCACCTGATCAAAATTAAATGCTCAATCATAGTTCAGCTGATTTTACACACAGAATGCTTACTCAGAATAAAGTACAGTTTTGTACCTACCATAAATGTAGATGTTCGAGTGGTTATGCTGCTGCAGTCATCACACTTGGGTTATCCTGCCGTCAGGCGGTCCCGCAGTCGGCCTGAATTCCAAAGCCTTGGTCCGGCGTCGGTTGTCGTCGCTTCTTCCCTCACATCAGTGCAGCAGGGGTATAAAAGAGGCAGCCAACGCCATTTTCTTCAGTTTTTCTTGCCCCAGATGTCAGGTGCCCCAACTAAGAAGGCAAAATAAGAAACTTGCAAAACATACCTTACTGCAAAACCATGGTACTAATTGTAAGCAAATACACCATATAGACATGCATCCCAAAGGCTGAAGTACATGGAGGTATAAGAAAAGCTTTGTTAGGTAGAGGGGATGGTGGGAGGGTAACCTGGACTGCAGCAGCATAACCACTCAAACATCTATATTTATGGTAGGTACAAAACTGTACTATGTTCATCGTGCTATGCTGCTGCAGTCATCACACTTGGATAGAGTCCCAAAGCTATGGTTGGGTGGTAGGAGCTAAACTGAGTTAGGTGCAGCTAAGATGGCCTGCAGAACTGCCGTGGCAAACCCAGCTCTGGTTTTTGAGTATAGAGGAAGGTGGTAATGCTTGGTGAAGGTGTGCAATGAACTCCAGGTAGCTGTCTCCAGAATGTCCTTTGTTGGGACTCCTCAGAGGAAGGCTGCTGAGGTTGCTGTAGCCCTGGTAGAGTGAGACCCAATACTAGCAGGCACTGGCTTCCCGGGGTGTGAGTAGCAAAAGTGGATGCAATTTGCTATCCATTTGGAGATGGTCTGTTTTGAAATAGCCTTTCCTTCTGAACCTGGTGCATAGGATACCAGGAGTTGGTCAGACTTTCTGTAGGCCTTTGTCTTGTCCAAATAGTAACGTAACTGTCTGTGAATGTCCAAAGAGTGAAGGAGTCTTTCTCCTTTATTCTGTGGGTTTGGATAAAAGGTGGGCAAGTGTATGGTCTGATTGAGAGCCACACTGGATACTACCTTTGGCATGAAGGAAGGGTTGGTGCATAGAGATACTCTGTCCTGATGGAAAATGATGAAAGGTTCCACTGCCATAAGTGCCTGCAGTTCTGAGACTCTGCGTGCTAAGGTGATAGCCAGCAGCAGGGCTGTTTTCCATGACAAGTATTGAAGCTCTGCTGAAAAGGCTGGTTCGAAAGGAGGAAGTGTTAACTTTTCCAGAACAAAATTTAGATCCCAAGTTGGTGTTGGGGGTTTTCTGGGGGGTCTTATATTCTTTGCCCCTCTGAGAAACTGCCTTAGCAAAGGATGAGAGAAAATGGGAGGAACCGTATCATATTGGGCTGAAATGGCTGAAGCATGGATCTTTATGGATGAGAAAGAAAGGCCTTTGTGTAGCATCTCAGTTAGATATTGGAGTATGTGCGGAATATGTGGGATGCCAGGATTTAGGCTTCTGGCCTGGCTCCATACACAAAATCTTTTCCATTTGTCTGAGTAAGTTTTTCTGGTGCTGGGCCTCCTGGCCTCCAAAATCACATTCTGGACGTCCTTTGAGAGAAGTGTTGTTTGATAATCTAAAGTATTTTCCATGCAGCTAGATTTAAGGTTGACTGTGAAGGATCTGAGAGTTTTGTTGGGTTAACAGCAGGGAATTGAGGTAAGATCCATGGAGGGCTGCGAGTCAAGTTTCGTAGTAGTGGGTACCAGTGTTGACGTGGCCAGTCCGGAGCAATGAGGATCATCTGTGGTCTCTCTGATCTGGCTTTCAGTAATACCTGGGTCAGTAGAGGCAGAAGTGGGAAGGCGTAGACTGACAATGCTGTCCAACTGAATGATAGGGCATCCACTTTCCAGGCCAGGGGATGATAAGTCCTTGTGCAAAATTTTTGTAGCTGGCAATTGTTGGTTGAGGCAAACAGATCTATGTCTGGTGGTCCCCACCTTTGAGTTATCATTGAGAATACTTGCGGGTGTAGTCTCCACTCATGAGGGTCTGTCAAATTTCTGCTTAATTTGTCTGCCAAAATGTTTTCTTTTCCTGGCAGGAATTGTGCTTGCAGTTGTACTTGGTAAGTTAATGCTGTGTTCCACAAGTCCATTGCCTGTCTGCATAGTGGGTAGGAGTGCGTTCCTCCTTGTTTGTTTATGTACCACATTACTGTGGTGTTGTCCGTCCTTATTAGAAGTTGTCCTGGATGCAAGAGGTCCTTGAAGGCTGTTAGTGCATTTTTTACAGCTAGCATCTCCTTTTGATTGATGTGTAGTTGCCTTTGGTTTGCAGGCCATTTGCCCTGTATGCATTGTCCTGCCATGTGTGCACCCCAGGCGTAGTCTGATGAATCTGTTGTCAAGGTTTGGTTTGCTGGAGGTGAGACAAAATGAAGGCCCTTGTTTGCTTGGCATGCTTGAGCCCACCATATAAACTCTTTTTGAAGGCAGGGAATGAGAGTTATACTTGCTTCGAGGCTGTGTCTGTGTTGGGACCATACACTTTTTAGGTACCATTGTAGATTTCTCATATGCAGCCTTGCATATGCAATTAGTTGAATACAGGATGCCATGTACCCCAATGCCTGCAGGAATTTCCTTGCAGTGAGCTGGGTAGAAGTTGCCATCTGTTTGAAGTACTGAGCCAGTTGTTTTTGCTTGTCTGGCGTGAGGTAAGCCATCTGGGCCGTTGTATTCAAGCTGGCACCCAGGAAAATTATTTCTTGTGAGGGTATTAGTTTTGACTTTTTTTTGTTTACTGTGTACCCTAGGCAACTTAACAACTTTGTTACAAATGCCAGATGCTGTAGCAGGATGTCTTTGCTGTCCGCTTGGATCAGGCAGTCATCCAGATATGGATAAATTTGTATTCCTCGCTGTCTGCAGTATGCAATTACTGATGCCAGGCATTTTGTGAATGCTCTGGGCACAGTAGATAAGCCAAAGGGCAATGCAGAGAATTGATAATGCATTGTGCCTGCCAAAAAATCTGAGGTATCGTCTGCAATCTTGTCTGATAGGGACATGCAGGTATGCCTCTTGGAGGTCCATCGTTACCAGCCAAGACTCCTTGCCCAGCATGGGAAGAAGCTGCTGTAGTGTGAGCATTTTGAATTTGGGAATGTCCAGGTACGTGTTTAGAAATGAAAGGTCTAAGATGGGTCTCCAGGTTTTGTCCTTTCTTGGTACTAGAAACAGTCATGAGTAAAATCCTTGACCTTGCTCTTTTGCAGGTACCTTTTGAATTGCTTTCATGTTCATGAGAGCTGAAATTTGCTTTTGTGCCTCTGCCCATTGGTTTGTTGGCAGATTTGGCATGCCTCTCATCCGTGGTGAAGGGTGAAAATGAAATCTGTAGCCTTGGGTAATAATATCCAGAACCCATTTGTCCTTTGTTATGATGTGCCAGTTTTGTGGGAAAAGAGCCAGTTTTCCTCCTAGAGGTGCTGCCTGGGCAATTTTGCTTGGCAGGCGAAGAGGAAAGTCATTGAGTTTGTTTTCTGAAGGGTTGAGATCTGTATCTCCCCCTCTTTGAGTTGTTGTTTGCCATTGTCTAGGCCTGAAGGTACCTTGTGCCTGGCCTCTGCCCCTAGGACGTCTGTACCTGCCCCTTTGGGGTCTGTCTGAAGCAAGAAAGGACCAGTTTTTTGATGGCCAGTTTCTGCTGAAGCGAGGAGGTTGTACCTGTAAAAATTCTTTAACTGTTTGCATTGATTTTGCCTTTTCTTCCATCTTCTTTAAAACGTCCTCTGCTTTGACACTAAATAACGCATCCTTTTGCAGTGGAGCATCCAGTAACTTTGCTTTGACATGTTCTGGTAAGGTCTGCTCTTTTAGCCAAGCATGTCTACGTATTACAGACCCTGTGACTGCTGCTCTGCATGAGGCCTCCAAAGAATCAAAACCACACTGCAAGGAATGTTTTCCCACTTGTTCTGCTGCATGCAACAAATCTTGCATCCCTTTGAAATCTAGTTGATCTGTTTGAGGGATCATTTTCTGTTTTAACTGAGTAAGCAAGTACTGCTGGTATTTAATCATGTGGAATTGGAAGTTTAATGCCCTCATGGACAAAGTGGCAGAGGTATACACTTTTTCCCCCCATCTTTCTAATGCCCTGGAATCTCTTTCCACAGGTAGTGGATTCTTAGCAGTAGAGGCCTTAACCCCTTTGGGACCCTGGGAAATGGTTTCTGGGTCTGCAGCAGGGCTTTTATATAAAAACTTGTGAGAGTCAGGGACTCGATAGTATCTGTCTGGTTTAGGTGGTGCTGGAGGTAAGGAATTTGGATTTAGACTGGATTCAGTGTAGACATCATCCAGAATGTCTAAAACTGGAGGAATGGCTAGGGGTCTATGTTGAGGTAGAAGAAGAAACTCACAGAATCTTTTCTTGGAGTCAGAGTAATCTTGTCCTTCCCAGTGGAAATGCTCTCTCATGGTGTGCAGGGTTTCCCCAAAACAGAAGTCTTCAGGGGGGGAAACAGAGGGAATAGACTCCTCAGCATCTGAGTCTTCATAGAGAGGGAAGGGGTAATCCTGTTCCTCAGAATCTGCTGAGGAAATGGATTCCTGGTCAGAAGGAGGTAAATCTTCCTCCAGTCTAGGACTTTTGTCAGGAGGGGGCTGGGAACCTCTGATAAGGGTAATCAGGTCCTCCGCCATTTTGAGCATCTGTTTTTTAGGCATAGGGGCCTGTGTGGGAGTCTGTGGACCCGGTTTCTTAGACTTTGGAAATTTAGCGTATGACTTGATGGAGAGAGTCATCGGTTTAAAGACCCCTTCTGAAACCGAAGGCCTGTCCATAGTCTCCGGATCGCTGCCAGTGCTGGCATCCGTGAGTTGAGGACGAACCGGCTCCAGTGGCCCAGTAGATTCTGACTGAGAGGCAGTCATATTTTCTAAATCTGCGGCAGTCAGGGGCTGCGTAGGCGCCTCACTGAATACCAAAGATCCGGCGGCAGGCCTAACCGAGACCTTGGTATCTGGTCTAGGTCTAGGCTGCCTGTCTTTGTCCTTGCATTTTTTAAACATAGCGGTTGTCAGAGATTCCGACATAATGTAGTTGAATTTTCTGCCAAAATAATGTTGGGCGGTGTCAGCCCGACGCTTAATAATGCGTTTATTGAACCTAGCACAAAACCGACAACCAGAAACGTCGTGGTCTGGACCTAGGCAAGGAATACAATAAGAATGAAAATCCTTATGAGGTATTTGCTTCCCACAAGAAATAGAATTATTAACTTTGTCTGACATAGGTCTGAGGCAAGAAAAGTTTCCCCAGCGGGGTACTTAGCTTTATAGAAGACTTCGGCTGAAATTCTGTTCGAAAATCTCAGGAGCTGGCCGACCGGCACTTGCGAACTGCTTCTGCTTCGGGCACCGCACGGCAAGAAAGACTAAAGAAAATGGCGTCGGCTGCCTCTTTTATACCCCTGCCGCACTGACGTCAGGGAAGAAGCAATGACAACCGATGCTGGACCAAGGCTTTGGAATTCAGGCCGACTGCGGGACTGCCTGATGGCAGGATAACCCAAGTGTGATGACTGCAGCAGCATAGCACGATGAACATCTGCTTTTTAATTGAGTACACATACATCAAGTAAAATACAATCTGCATATGGAAATGTATTTCATCTATTTTATTTTATATATATATATATATATATATATATATATATATATATATATATATATATATATATATATATATATATATATATATATATATATATATATATATATACACACACACACACACACACACACACACACACACACACACACACACACACACACACACACACACACACACATATCTGTATGTATAATAGGATATAGGATTACTTTTACACTGTTTCTTATTCTTACACTGGAATTTTGCCTAGCTTGATTCCTGCCAAGTCTTTCCTCTCTGTTACTACCTATCACAGGTACATCTCTTGCATCATTGCTGTTATACCCTTCCTGTTTTGTACCATTGCTGGAATTTTTATTACCCTTTTCCTCTCCTTTTTGCTACCTTTCTGTTCTTGAGTGCTGGATTTAATTATCATAGTTGAGAAGTGTACTGGATTTAAAAAATGTTCTTCATGTGGGCATAAGATCCCAAATTCGGATGCCCAACAGGAATGTGTCTATTGCCCTGGATCAGCACATCTCAATGTGAAGTGTGAGATCTGTGTGGGATTTAATCACGACATTTTCTGAGTGCCATAACAAACTGGTTTTGATGGGGTTGCTTCCTCCCACTACTACTACTACTTCTGCTGGAGCCCCCCCCCCCCCTTCTAAAAAAAAATCTTCTGAGAAGACCAAGGGGGATCCATCTGTTAAAGGCAAGGAGTCTAGGAAGAGATCCTCTGATCATTTTCCTTCCTCTGTTTCAGGTTCAGCTCTGACCAAAAAAGTTTCCAAGCCATCGTATCTGTCTGGCTCCTGTGACCCAACAAGGGCCAAGTATAAGTCTCTGGTCCACCAATCCTCAAGTTACACTCTGGGTTTGGCCTATCCCTTCTAGGATCCAATCTCCCTTCCTACAGGAGACCCCCACAGAGGTCTTCCAGGCCATCCTTAACTTCTTCATCCCTCAAGCTGACTAGCAGCTAACTGAAGCAGATGCAGCCAAGATGATGAGGAAGTTTCTCAGGACACAGATTTAGTTGGGAGTCCTTCCATCTGTGCCTCCCATCGGATCTGTGAGCCTACCACCAGCCCAAACCTAACTGTTGACTCCTACTCTGATCCCATCTGTGCTTTTGGAGCCATCGGAACCAATAGCTGTGAGTTTTTCTGTGGCAGCTCCAAAGACTGACAACTCTGATCCTGCTGGCTCTGACAATGGATCTCAGAGCTGTAGCATCGGCTCCAGATCCGGGTGGGGTTGGGTTTAACTTCAGTGTTCCTGGAGCCATCCCTTCTTCTCAAGACTTCAATGCTGGACAGCTTGGCTTTGACCTCTGTGTCCAGGCAGGATCATGGCGATGCTCTGAGCAATCCTGGGCAGTTGTTTTCTGCTCCTGCCATGGCAGCCCTTGCGTCTCCCATGGCTTCTGCCTTTGAAGTAGTGAAGAGAAGGTTTTTCCACCTGTTGACAAAGCATCCTTGCCCCTCTTGGGTCCACCCCTTACACAACTGTCTACCTTGGCCCCTGAGTCTCTTCATCCTGTCCCTTCAGGGCAGCCAGCCTATTCAAGCCTGGAGATAGTCCTTATCCAGGACTTTGCTCAAACTTCTGAGCCCTACCCAGAGCATCCCATCATGGAGCCCCCTTGAAAGCATACATGTAAAAGGAGGCACTTAGATTTCCCACAAGAATCCTTGACAGAAGACACCAACTTCGATGAATGGAAGGGTCCCCCAGATCACCCCTTGAATTTGTCTTCTTTGGTGAAATACTCAAATGTTTGAGGCAGAAAGGTGGATGGTTTTCCAACCCCCCCCTTTCCCAGGAAGAAGTCAATGTTTCTCACAAATCTTTCACAGCCAGCTGAGCTACGTCCTAGGTAATAGCACCGGTGGATGAGATGGCGGACCTCATCTCCCACCAGGCTTGGAATGATCCAGATGTCATTAAGCCTTTCCCCAAGAGGTCAGATAAGTACCTCATTGCACCAAAGGGTCAAGACCATTGAAGCAAGGGTCCCCCAGTAGATGCTATGGTGGTAGCAGCAGCCACCAAGAAAGAAAGTACAGTTTTGTACCTACCATAAATGTAGATGTCCGAGAGGAATGCATCTGCAGTCCTTACAAATGGGTTGTCCTGTCGTCAGGCAGCCCTTAGGTCAGCCGGATTCCAAAGTCTGGGTCTGGCTTCGGCTGGTGTCGCACTTCACCCGACGTCATTGCGGCAGTTATTCGGGTATAAAGGCATCAGCCGACGCCATTTTCCTCAGTGTTTCTTGCCCCAGATGTCAGGTGCCCTCTTGGTAGGCTAAATTTGGATAAATGCCAAAGTTTCCAAATAGTAGAGAGCAAACACACAAAATAAACATGTATGTACATATATAAAAACAAATACACCATAATAGATCCCCCCCAAGCTAGCTGAAGATTGGTAAGTACCCTAGGAGTACCTCAGAGGGAAGGAGGGTGGGTAATCCTGACTGCAGATGCATTCCTCTCGGACATCTACATTTATGGTAGGTACAAAACTGTACTATGTCCTTCAAGGATGCATCTGCAGTCCTTACAAATGGGTAGAATACCATAGCTAAACTAGGGGAGGAGGAAATGAGAATAGATTATGGTGTAGTCAGGATCCCTTGCAAAACAGCAGTGGCAAAGCCAGCACGGGATCTAGAGTATAGAGGTAAGTTATAATGTTTGGCAAATGTATGCACGGAGGTCCAAGTAGCAGCCTCTATAATGTCCTTGGTAGCCACTCCTCGTAAGAAAGCTGTGGTAGTGGCTGTGGCCCTTGTGGAGTGAGGCCTGATGTTCTCTGGAGTTTTCTTTCCATGGTAGGAGTAACAAAGTCTAATGCAATTTCCTATCCATTTGGAGATTGTCTGTTTAGAAATAGGTTTTCCTTCTTTCCTGTTGCATAAGCTACCAGAAGCTGGTCAGTTTTCTATTGTTTTTGTCCTGTCCAGGTAGTAGCGTAATTGCCTGTGTACATCCAAGGTATGTAAGAGCTTTTCCCCTGTTCTGTGGATTGGGAAGAATGTAGGAAGGTGGATAGCCTGATTCAAAGAGACTCTGGATACCACCTTAGGCATAAATGTAGGATTTGTTCTCATGGACACTCTATCTTGATGGAAGATCAGGAAGGGTTGTACTGCCATTAATGCTTGTAGTTCAGAAACCCTTCTTGCTGAAGTTATTGCCAGCAGGAAGGCAGTCTTCCAGGATAAGTATTGCAAATCTGCTGTAGCTGCTGGCTCGAAAGGAGGTAGAGTCAGTTTTTCTAGCACAAAGTTTAAGTCCCATGCTGGCAATGGAGGTTTCCTGGGAGGTTTTACATTTTTAATTCCCCTCAGAAACTGTCTGAGCAGAGGATGCGAGAAGACAGGAGGATCCAAGCTGTATTGTGCTGAAATAGCTGATGCATGTATCTTGATGGTGGAATAGGACAGGCCTGTGTGGTAGAGCTCAGCCAAGTACTCCAGGATGTTGGCTATGTTCACCAGTGTCACATCTTGCCCCTTTGCAGCACTCCAGATGAGATATCTTTTCCATTTTGCTGCATAATTCTTTCTTGTTGAAGGTCTACGAGCCTCCATGATTATGTCCCTAACCCTTTGTGATAAATTTGGGTTAATTTCCGTCATGTAATGTTCCAGGCAGTTAGCTGCAGAGTTTTTAGGTTTGGATGCAGAATGTTGTAGTTGTTCTGTGTCAGCAGTAATGGGATCAGGGGTAGTTTCCATATTTGTTCCCGGGACATGCTCCTCAGCAGTGGGTACCAGTGTTGTCTTGGCCAGTCTGGGGCTATCAGAATGATCCTCGGACGTTCCTCTTTGATCTTGAGAAGCACCTTGTGCATCAAAGGAAGTGGTGGGAATGCGTATGCTGTCAGGCTTTTCCAACTGAAGGATAGGAGTCCACCTTCCAAGCAAGTGGGTGGTAAGTCCTTGTGCAGAATTTCTTCAACTGGTGATTGTATGGGGATGCAAACAAGTCTATTTGTGGTAATCCCCATTCTCTTGTGATGGTTTTGAAGATGTCCGGATGCAGCATCCATTCGTGAGCATCTGTTGTAGTTCTGCTTAATATGTCTGCTAGAATGTTTTCCTTCCCTGGTACATAAATTGCCTGTAACTGAAGGTTGTAACTCAGAGCCACATCCCATAGGTCTAGTGCCAGCCGGCATAGGGGGTATGAGTGTGTGCCTCCCTGTTTGTTGATGTACCACATAACTGTGGTGTTGTCTGTCCTTATCAACAGCTGGCCTTCGTGGAGAAGAGGTCTGAATGCCTGGATTGCCAATTTTACTGCCATCATTTCCTTTAGATTTATGTGTAGATGCAGTTGTTCTTGAGTCCATAGGCCTTGAATGCACTTGTCCATCATGTGTGCCCCCCAACCGAGGTCTGAGGCATCTGTCGTGATAGTTTGTCTTGGTTGACTTTTGCTGAAGGGCAGTTCTGTGTTTGATTGACAGGCCTGAGCCCACCATAAGAACTCTTGCTTCAGGCATGGGATCATTGGAATTTTGGTTTCCAGGCTGTGCTTGTGCTGAGACCACAAATTCTTTAGGTACCACTGTAGCTTTCTCATATGAAGCCTGGCATGAGGGACCAGAATTATGCAGGATGCCATGAAGCCTAGAGCTTGTAGCACTTTTCTTGCAGTTAGATGGCTCTGCTTTGTTAATGCCAAGAAATAGAGAGGAAGGTGTTCTTTCTTTTCTGCAGTTAGAAATGCCATTTGTTTTGATGTGTCCAGTTCTGCACCCAGAAAGGTTATTATTTGGGATGGAATCAGCCTTGACTTTTTTGTATTGACTGTGTATCCCAGGACTTGTAGCAGGTAGATGACTCTTTGTAAGTCTTCTGTTAATTTGTTTTTGTTGTCCGCTTGTATCAGGCAGTCGTCCAGGTAGGGATAGATTTGAATTCCCTGACGTCTGCAATGAGCGATTACTGATGCCAGGCATTTCGTGAACACTCTGGGTGCAGTAGATTTTATTTTATTTATTTTATTTTATTTTACATTTGTTTACCGGGCTAGTCCAACTGGATACATGTCCATTTTCAGTGGAGGCCTGGGGAGAAAAGCTCCGCTACAATACTACTTAAGTAAAAATAAACAAAATGTACCAAATAACATACAAATTAATAATAGAAAAACAATGTACTTTAAGCCGATAGCAGGATGTAATAGTATTCGAGTACAGTAAGAGATTTAGCAAAGAAAGATAAAAGTAAAGAACTTAATTACTCTATTACAACTTCATTGGAAGTTGAAAAAATATTTATGTATGCCTTTATTACATATGGAATAACAGAAACAGTTATATAGAGGATAATTTAGAGTGTTAGATATAAGAAGAAAAAGAATGGGTGTAAAGAATCAAAAAAGAAGGAGGTAAGAATGCTTAGTCAGGGTTATTGCAAGAGCAAAGCCAGTGGTTGGATAAGAAGAGTTTTAGTTTAGTTTTAAATATTGGGAGTGATGTTTGAGTTGTGAGGTCTTGAGGTAGTTGATTCCATATTTTACCAACTGAGTTGGAAAATGTGGAGTCACCTGCTGTGTTATTAGATAGAGAAGTATGAATCAATATTTTGTTAGAGGAGCGTAGGGTTTAAGGAGGCTAGGGAATGCAAATCAGGGTTAAATTGAGTAGCAAATTGGGAAGTTGATTGAATAGGTTTAGAGTCTTTAAAAGGAGGAAGTGTTAACTTTTCCAGAACAAAATTTAGATCCCAAGTTGGTGTTGGGGGTTTTCTGGGGGGTCTTATATTCTTTGCCCCTCTGAGAAACTGCCTTAGCAAAGGATGAGAGAAAATGGGAGGAACCGTATCATATTGGGCTGAAATGGCTGAAGCATGGATCTTTATGGATGAGAAAGAAAGGCCTTTGTGTAGCATCTCAGTTAGATATTGGAGTATGTGCGGAATATGTGGGATGCCAGGATTTAGGCTTCTGGCCTGGCTCCATACACAAAATCTTTTCCATTTGTCTGAGTAAGTTTTTCTGGTGCTGGGCCTCCTGGCCTCCAAAATCACATTCTGGACGCCCTTTGAGAGAAGTGTTGTTTGATAATCTAAAGTATTTTCCATGCAGCTAGATTTAAGGTTGACTGTGAAGGATCTGAGAGTTTTGTTGGGTTAACAGCAGGGAATTGAGGTAAGATCCATGGAGGGCTGCGAGTCAAGTTTCGTAGTAGTGGGTACCAGTGTTGACGTGGCCAGTCCGGAGCAATGAGGATCATCTGTGGTCTCTCTGATCTGGCTTTCAGTAATACCTGGGTCAGTAGAGGCAGAAGTGGGAAGGCGACTGACAATGCTGTCCAACTGAATGATAGGGCATCCACTTTCCAGGCCAGGGGATGATAAGTCCTTGTGCAAAATTTTTGTAGCTGGCAATTGTTGGTTGAGGCAAACAGATCTATGTCTGGTGGTCCCCACCTTTGAGTTATCATTGAGAATACTTGCGGGTGTAGTCTCCACTCATGAGGGTCTGTCAAATTTCTGCTTAATTTGTCTGCCAAAATGTTTTCTTTTCCTGGCAGGAATTGTGCTTGCAGTTGTACTTGGTAAGTTAATGCTGTGTTCCACAAGTCCATTGCCTGTCTGCATAGTGGGTAGGAGTGCGTTCCTCCTTGTTTGTTTATGTACCACATTACTGTGGTGTTGTCCGTCCTTATTAGAAGTTGTCCTGGATGCAAGAGGTCCTTGAAGGCTGTTAGTGCATTTTTTACAGCTAGCATCTCCTTTTGATTGATGTGTAGTTGCCTTTGGTTTTCAGGCCATTTGCCCTGTATGCATTGTCCTGCCATGTGTGCACCCCAGGCGTAGTCTGATGAATCTGTTGTCAAGGTTTGGTTTGCTGGAGGTGAGACAAAATGAAGGCCCTTGTTTGCTTGGCATGCTTGAGCCCACCACAGAAACTCTTTTTGAAGGCAGGGAATGAGAGTTATACTTGCTTCGAGGCTGTGTCTGTGTTGGGACCATACACTTTTTAGGTACCATTGTAGATTTCTCATATGCAGCCTTGCATATGCAATTAGTTGAATACAGGATGCCATGTACCCCAATGCCTGCAGGAATTTCCTTGCAGTGAGCTGGGTAGAAGTTGCCATCTGTTTGAAGTACTGAGCCAGTTGTTTTTGCTTGTCTGGCGTGAGGTAAGCCATCTGGGCCGTTGCATTCAAGCTGGCACCCAGGAAAATTATTTCTTGTGAGGGTATTAGTTTTGACTTTTTTTTGTTTACTGTGTACCCTAGGCAACTTAACAACTTTGTTACAAATGCCAGATGCTGTAGCAGGATGTCTTTGCTGTCCGCTTGGATCAGGCAGTCATCCAGATATGGATAAATTTGTATTCCTCGCTGTCTGCAGTATGCAATTACTGATGCCAGGCATTTCGTGAATGCTCTGGGCACAGTAGATAAGCCAAAGGGCAATGCAGAGAATTGATAATGCATTGTGCCTGCCAAAAATCTGAGGTATCGTCTGCAATCTTGTCTGATAGGGACATGCAGGTATGCCTCTTGGAGGTCCATCGTTACCAGCCAAGACTCCTTGCCCAGCATGGGAAGAAGCTGCTGTAGTGTGAGCATTTTGAATTTGGGAATGTCCAGGTACGTGTTTAGAAATGAAAGGTCTAAGATGGGTCTCCAGGTTTTGTCCTTCCTTGGTACTAGAAACAGTCATGAGTAAAATCCTTGACCTTGCTCTTTTGCAGGTACCTTTTGAATTGCTTTCATGTTCATGAGAGCTGAAATTTGCTTTTGTGCCTCTGCCCATTGGTTTGTTGGCAGATTTGGCATGCCTCTCATCCGTGGTGAAGGGTGAAAATGAAATCTGTAGCCTTGGGTAATAATATCCAGAACCCATTTGTCCTTTGTTATGATGTGCCAGTTTTGTGGGAAAAGAGCCAGTTTCCTCCTAGAGGTGCTGCCTGGGCAATTTTGCTTGGCAGGCGAAGAGGAAAGTCATTGAGTTTGTTTTCTGAAGGGTTGAGATCGGTATCTCCCCCCCGTTGAGTTGTTGTTTGCCATTGTCTAGGCCTGAAGGTACCTTGTGCCTGGCCTCTGCCCCTAGGACGTCTGTACCTGCCCCTTTGGGGTCTGTCTGAAGCAAGAAAGGACCAGTTTTTTGATGGCCAGTTTCTGCTGAAGCGAGGAGGTTGTACCTGTAAAAAATCTTTAACTGTTTGCATTGATTTTGCCTTTTCTTCCATCTTCTTTAAAACGTCCTCTGCTTTGACACTAAATAACGCATCCTTTTGCAGTGGAGCATCCAGTAACTTTGCTTTGACATGTTCTGGTAAGGTCTGCTCTTTTAGCCAAGCATGTCTACGTATTACAGACCCTGTGACTGCTGCTCTGCATGAGGCCTCCAAAGAATCAAAACCACACTGCAAGGAATGTTTTCCCACTTGTTCTGCTGCATGCAACAAATCTTGCATCCCTTTGAAATCTAGTTGATCTGTTTGAGGGATCATTTTCTGTTTTAACTGAGTAAGCAAGTACTGCTGGTATTTAATCATGTGGAATTGGAAGTTTAATGCCCTCATGGACAAAGTGGCAGAGATATACACTTTTTTCCCCCATCTTTCTAATGCCCTGGAATCTCTTTCCGCAGGTAGTGGATTCTTAGCAGTAGAGGCCTTAACCCCTTTGGGACCCTGGGAAATGGTTTCTGGGTCTGCAGCAGGGCTTTTATATAAAAACATGTGAGAGTCAGGGACTCGATAGTATCGGTCTGGTTTAGGTGGTGCTGGAGGTAAGGAATTTGGATTTAGACTGGATTCAGTGTAGACATCATCCAGAATGTCTAAAACTGGAGGAATGGCTAGGGGTCTATGTTGAGGTAGAAGAAGAAACTCACAGAATCTTTTCTTGGAGTCAGAGTAATCTTGTCCTTCCCAGTGGAAATGCTCTCTCATTGTGTGCAGGGTTTCCCCAAAACAGAAGTCTTCAGGGGGGGAAACAGAGGGAATAGACTCCTCAGCATCTGAGTCTTCATAGAGAGGGAAGGGGTAATCCTGTTCCTCAGAATCTGCTGAGGAAATGGATTCCTGGTCAGAAGGAGGTAAATCTTCCTCCAGTCTAGGATTTTTGTCAGGAGGGGGCTGGGAACCTCTGATAAGGGTAATCAGGTCCTCCGCCATTTTGAGCATCTGTTTTTTAGGCATAGGGGCCTGTGTGGGAGTCTGTGGACCCGGTTTCTTAAACTTTGGAAATTTAGCGTATGACTTGACGGAGAGAGTCGTCGGTTTAAAGACCCCTTCTGAAACCGAAGGCCTGTCCATAGTCTCCGGATCGCCGCCAGTGCTGGCATCCGTGAGTTGAGGAGGAACCGGCTCCAATGGCCCAGTAGATTCTGACTGAGAGGCAGTCATATTTTCTAAATCTGCGGTAGTCAGGGGCTGCGTAGGCGCCTCACTGAATACCAAAGATCCGGCGGCAGGCCTAACCGAGACCTTGGTATCTGGTCTAGGTCTAGGCTGCCTGTCTTTGTCCTTGAGTTTTTTAAACATAGCGGTTGTCGGAGATTCCGACATAATGTAGTTGAATTTTCTGCCAAAATAATGTTGGGCGGTGTCAGCCCGATGCTTAATAATGCGTTTATTGAACCTAGCACAAAACCGATAACCAGAAACGTCGTGGTCTGGACCTAGGCAAGGAATACAATAAGAATGAAAATCCTTATGAGGTATTTGCTTCCCACAAGAAATAGAATTATTAACTTTGTCTGACATAGGTCTGAGGCAAGAAAAGTTTCCCCAGCGGGGTACTTAGCTTTATAGAAGACTTCGGCTGAAATTCTGTTCGAAAATCTCAGGCGCTGGCCGACCGGCACTTGCGAACTGCTTCTGCTTCGGGCACCGCACGGCAAGAAAGACTAAAGAAAATGGCGTCGGCTGCCTCTTTTATACCCCTGCCGCACTGACGTCAGGGAAGAAGCAATGACAACCGATGCTGGACCAAGGCTTTGGAATTCAGGCCGACTGCGGGACCGCCTGATGGCAGGATAACCCAAGTGTGATGACTGCAGCAGCATAGCACGATGAACATCTGCTTTTTAATTGAGTACACATGTAATGTTTTAATGAAATCAAGTAAAATACAATCTGCATATGGAAATGTATTTCATCTATTTTATTTTATATATATATATATATATATATATATATATATATATATATATATACACACATACACATAGACAGATATATATATATATATATATATATATATATATATATACATACATACACACACACACACACACACACACACACACACACACACACACACACACACACACACACACACACACATATATCTGTATGTATAATAGGATATAGGATTACTTTTACACTGTTTCTTATTCTTACACTGGAATTTTGCCTAGCTTGATTCCTGCCAAGTCTTTCCTCTCTGTTACTACCTATCACAGGTACATCTCTTGCATCATTGCTGTTATACCCTTCCTGTTTTGTACCATTGCTGGAATTTTTATTACCCTTTTCCTCTCCTTTTGCTACCTTTCTGTTCTTGAGTGCTGGATTTAATTATCATAGTTGAGAAGTGTACTGGATTTAAAAAATGTTCTTCATGTGGGCATAAGATCCCAAATTCGGATGCCCAACAGGAATGTGTCTATTGCCCTGGATCAGCACATCTCAATGTGAAGTGTGAGATCTGTGTGGGATTTAATCACGACATTTTCTGAGTGCCATAACAAACTGGTTTTGATGGGGTTGCTTCCTCCCACTACTACTACTACTTCTGCTGGAGCCCCCCCCCTTCTAAAAAAAAAATCTTCTGAGAAGACCAAGGGGGATCCATCTGTTAAAGGCAAGGAGTCTAGGAAGAGATCCCCTGATCATTTTCCTTCCTCTGTTTCAGGTTCAGCTCTGACCAAAAAAGTTTCCAAGCCATCGTATCTGTCTGGCTCCTGTGACCCAACAAGGGCCAAGTATAAGTCTCTGGTCCACCAATCCTCAAGTTACACTCTGGGTTTGGCCTATCCCTTCTAGGATCCAATCTCCCTTCCTACAGGAGACCCCCACAGAGGTCTTCCAGGCCATCCTTAACTTCTTCATCCCTCAAGCTGACTAGCAGCTAACTGAAGCAGATGCGGCCAAGATGATGAGGAAGTTTCTCAGGACACAGATTTAGTTGGGAGTCCTTCCATCTGTGCCTCCCATCGGATCTGTGAGCCTACCACCAGCCCAAACCTAACTGTTGACTCCTACTCTGATCCCATCTGTGCTTTTGGAGCCATCGGAACCAATAGCTGTGAGTTTTTCTGTGGCAGCTCCAAAGACTGACAACTCTGATCCTGCTGGCTCTGACAATGGATCTCAGAGCTGTAGCATCGGCTCCAGATCCGGGGGTGGGGGTTGGGTTTAACTTCAGTGTTCCTGGAGCCATCCCTTCTTCTCAAGACTTCAATGCTGGACAGCTTGGCTTTGACCTCTGTGTCCAGGCAGGATCATGGTGATGCTCTGAGCAATCCTGGGCAGTTGTTTTCTGCTCCTGCCATGGCAGCCCTTGCGTCACCCATGGCTTCTGCCTTTGAAGTAGTGAAGAGAAGGTTTTTCCACCTGTTGACAAAGCATCCTTGCCCCTCTTGGGTCCACCCCTTACACAACTGTCTACCTTGGCCCCTGAGTCTCTTCATCCTGTCCCTTCAGGGCAGCCAGCCTATTCAAGCCTGGAGATAGTCCTTATCCAGGACTTTGCTCAAACTTCTGAGCCCTACCCAGAGCATCCCATCATGGAGCCCCCTTGAAAGCATACATGTAAAAGGAGGCACTTAGATTTCCCACAAGAATCCTTGACAGAAGACACCAACTTCGATGAATGGAAGGGTCCCCCAGATCACCCCTTGAATTTGTCTTCTTTGGTGAAATACTCAAATGTTTGAGGCAGAAAGGTGGATGGTTTTCCAACCCCCCCCCCCCTTTCCCAGGAAGAAGTCAATGTTTCTCACAAATCTTTCACAGCCAGCTGAGCTACGTCCTAGGTAATAGCACCGGTGGATGAGATGGCGGACCTCATCTCTCACCAGGCTTGGAATGATCCAGATGTCATTAAGCCTTTCCCCAAGAGGTCAGATAAGTACCTCATTGCACCAAAGGGTCAAGACCATTGAAGCAAGGGTCCCCCAGTAGATGCTATGGTGGTAGCAGCAGCCACCAAGAAAGAACTTATTGAACACAGTTCTTCTGTCGATCTCCTGAACAGAGAGTACATGGCACAGGGACAGGTTTGTGAAGTGTGTTTATGCGCCAATGATCTTCAACCTCAGGCTGCTCAACTACTTGGCATATGTTATGAGATTTCAGAGTGACTTGATCAATGAGCTTTACAATGCTCTCTCAAAGTCCATGTTTGAAGAGGACATGAAGCTCATTTCTTCGCAAATGGCCAGCCTCCAGTCCCTGTCGAATGCCTCTACGAGGTTGATTTCTCATGCCTCAGAGGGACATTCAAGAAATGTGTGTTCAGGAACTGCCACGAGACAGCACACCTGGATGCACCTTTGTGATTTTGCAGAGCCTTTCAAGTCATTCATCAATGCTCCCTTTGACGGCTCCACCTTATTCAAGTCCAAGGTGAAAGAAACCCTGTCTAACAGTGAACAGGATTAGAAGACATTATCTGTCATAGGGATACATCTCTCTATCCCTCAATGGGCTTTTTCATGGAATCAGGGAGGGGAGTAGGAAGATGTGGTTCTGTGAGTTGCAAGGGTTGTCCCAGGACTCCTATGGGGGCAGGTCCCCCATGGTAGGGGGGAACCCTAGTGGTAGATGTCACCCATATGACAGAGGCCCACAACACCAGGGATTCAGAAGTCCTTTTCTCTGAGAGCCCTTCCAGCACTTCTTAAATGTTGTCTGACTGCTGCACTCTGAAGGCAGTCAGGGTGTGCTTATCCCTGCACCTGGAACCCTGGATGGCCATCACTAAAGATATCTGGGTGCAGGGAATCATATCCAGAGGTTACTATATAGCCTTTTTCCTTCAGCTTCAGAATCAGCCCATAAAAACTCACGATGTTCCACCCAATCAGAAGAAAGTAGCAGCTACAGAAATAGAAAAACAGTTGACCAAAACAGTCATCCAAATAGTCTCCCCAGACCAGCAAGAATATGGAACCTTCTTGAAGTTCTTTTTGGTGCCAAAGAAAAGCGAGGACCTCAGGCCTATCTTGTATCTTAGCAATTTGAATCAATTTGTCAAAAGCTCAAAGTTCTGAATGGTCATGGTTCAGTCCATTGTGCCACTGCTGAGCAATGACAATTGGATGTACTCAATAGATCTCAAAGATGCATGCTATCACATCAAAACAGACAGGTGATCCAGGAGATACCTATGCTTCAGGCTGGGAGCCAGTCACTAACAGTTCAGGGCCCTGTCCTTTGGCCTCACAACAGCCCCTAGGGTGTTCACAAAGTGCATGATAGTGGTCTCAGCTCACTTGAGACTGCTAGGATTTTGGGTGTTTCCATATCTCGATGACTGGCTCCGCTCTGCTTCCACCAAGCCTCTACGGATTCAAGCTAGGGACTACTTCCTACAACTATGTCTTCAACTGGGTATCACAGTGAACTACCCCAAATCTCATCTGTCCCCACTCAAGTCCTGGAATTCTTTGTTGCTCATTTTGATACAGTGGCACAGATTGGAAGCTTACCATACACAAGATTAAGTACTTAACAGAGTCAAGCACCCCACATTCTCTCTCTCTCCTTTCTGCCAGCAAGGTTGGTAATGCAACTTCTTGGATCTATGGCAGCTTCCATAACTCTAGTACTTTCAGCAAGGTATTACATGAGACTACTGCAATGGACATTTGTAGGGATATGGTGAATAAGATGACAGCCCCTGTCTGCAGAGATATGGATTATGAAGATTTGCAGGGAGCAAATAACCTGACGGATCACCACAAAAGAAATTTCCCAGGGCCGCCTTTTTATTCTTACAGCACCCAAAGCCATAGTGACTATGGATGCCTTTTGACTAGGGTGAGGGGGCATTACTTGGGAAGGACAGTCCAAGGCACATGGTCTCATTTGGAGGTCAATCTTCACATCAATGTCCTAGAAATTATGGTAATCCTATTAGCATTACAGGCATTTCAAGATACTCTCCCTCCATGGTTGGTTGCTATTCAGACAGACAATATATCGGTAGTCTGGTATATCAATAAGCTGGGGAACTTGATATTACCTTTTATGTCCAGAGGCTTTGAAAGTATGGCAATGGGCATTCTCTTACGACTGTTTATTTTTTTGCAATGCATATCCCGTGGAAGTTCCAATGTGCTAGCAGACAAACTGAGCAGGTCCATCTTCCTCCCTCATGAGAAGTCTCTCAACGCTATGGTGGCAGAAATTATTTTTCATCAATGGCACCAGCCATGCTGCGACCTCTATACTTCTCCTTTCAGCTCCAAGTGCAACAGGTACTTTTCCCCGACCCCCCCCCCCCTGACAGGGAGTCACCAAGAGACTCTCTGATTCACATTTGGCCCTCTGAGCTCCTTTATACATTTCATCCTACTTCTCTAATTCCCAAATTCCTTCAAAAAGCGTCTCACTGGAAGAGCAAAGTAATCTTCATTGCCCCATTCTGGCCTTGACAAGTATGGTTTCCCTTCCTGTGGCCCCATCTAATACTCCCTCCTTGGGTGATGGATCCATCTCCAGATTTCCTGTCTCATCCATCAGGGATAATTCATCTGGACATTTGGACCCTCAAATTAATCACATGGTTTCTCCACTTCCAATGATGGTTATACAGTCCAGACTTTCTTTCCCAGTTGGACGCATTCTCATATCCTCTCAGAAGGGTTTTACTAGGAAGGTTTATTAGAGTAAATGGAAAATATTCTTCCTCTGGCCTTTCCAAAGACAACTAGACTCCATTTCAGAACCTCTTCCAGCTATCCTAGACTTTCTTGCATATATATTCAACAACAGAGCTGGTTATTCTACAAATAAAGGTCCAACTTGCAGCAAGGTCCCTGGCATCATCAAAATTATGTAAAGCATTTCTCAAATGCACCCTCTTACTGCGACCCCCTACTAAGGGTATCTCCTCCATGGGATTTAACAATATTTCTTCAAACACTGACTAAGCCCCCCGCCTCCCTCCATTGGCTAGACAGAACTCCAGGCTCTCTATTCCCAGACATCATATCTGATCTTTCACAAGGACAAGGTGTCCCTCTGTACCAATCCTTACTTTCCACCTAAGGTGGCTTCAGAAACAGCAATAAATCAGTCCATCAACTTTTCCTTTTTTCCCCAAATTATTCCAACAAAGGAGAAAGTACAGTTGTGCAAAATTTTACCATAACAGTAGATGTCCTTGCCTTCACTCCTGCAGTATTCTTAACTATATGGGATTCCCTGCAGCTGAAGCCTAACGTCTGGACATTCTTCCAAAGACTTCTGAATTTAAAAGGTATGCTGAATGTCACCATACACACCATGCATAACATAAGGCATAAAGGTGACAGTCAGGCTTACCAAAAACAGAACTGACTGCCCCAGCAGGAACACCCTTCCAAGGACTCAAGAGGTAACGTGTACAACCAGGAAGGTAAAGAACTAGGGGGCTGGTGGGAGGGAGCGAATACTGCAGCAGTGAAGGCGAGGGTATCTACCATTATGGTAAGATTTTACACAACTGTACTATGTCCTTAAACTCACTGCTGCAACATTCTTAACTCATTAACCCCGAGTACCTTCTCATGGCGCCTGTGTGCTTAAACCTGAGTGCGCCATAAGAAGATACAAATTTCAAGCCGTTACCCCCAAGTGCCTTCCGCAAGCGAGACAAACTGTCATGCAGATTTGTACTTCACCTTAATGTAAAACGCGCTGAAAATCATAACTGAATGTGTAATTTACCTTCTGTAGCTACAATTCAGCATGTTTTCACACTAAGGTAACATTAAAGGTTTTATAGGTTCATAGGTTGGTACTAGGCTATCGGCCCTAAGGCCTATGCAAGCCTAGCCATACCAATTCCCTGGAAATTTCTTCCCCCAATATTTACTTCTCTGGGCCCCTGACTGACATGATCCCCGGGGTGAATTTCCTATCTCCCATCCAATCATCAAGGTTCCTTTGTTTTGTAGAAAATCTGGTTAGAAAGTTCTTCATAAAGCAAGTGGTGGCAGCCAATCTGATTCTTACAGTCCAAGCCACCACTTGCATAATACCTCCACCTCCAAACTAAATTTCTTTTGTTTTCTCTAAATAAAAAGAGGGTCCAGCAGCAGGTATTTCCTTTTGCAAAGATTTTGAGATTTCACCTGCCGCTGGATCCTCTTTTTCATTACCGGCATTCAAGGATTTCACGGATCACACTACTAGCAGTTCCTGGTCAGCTTGGCTCTTTTTTTGTTTCTTCCAGTAAGCTCTTATACTTTTTTTAGTTTTTTTATCTTTTTTTTCCTCTTCCCATGCCTGGATGTCCTTTTTTAAGTTCTGATGTAGTCCAACATTTTTAGTAGTGCAGTAAAATACTTGCACCAGTTGCAGAAGAATTCCGTACCTATTGCTGTTGAAGTGGATAGTTTTGCAAATAATGCTGTCAATCAAATGTCTCATTTGACTGTATTTACAGCTAAGCTTTTTCTGCCCCTTCTCTGCCTGTCCCTGTGCATTCCTCTTTCAATCAGCACTCGTCCTGTTATTAAACAGTATGTGCTCATTATGTTCAAAACTACAAAGCGGCTATCAATAATTTAAAAAAAAAAAAGTTTTATGTATAGTGGTTCAAGGTAATGCCTTTCTTCACTGTCTCATGTGATCCTGGAAGGCATACCCAACAATTAAGTCCGAGGTTCGAACTTTAGTGGTTCATTAATAAATTTTGGGACCATCGCATGAAAAAGGTGCTTATTTTCCTGATCTGATTACTCCTACTAACAGCGAGGTCATTTACAGAGGGTACGGAGGGCATCCCACTACATACTTGTCTGTAAACTAAATACACAGCACAGCACATCAGTCCATGAGAAGACACTGGTCTTTGCTGGGTCGGGACATGCTAGGAACAATTTTAAATTCAAATTGGTCATTCTACAGCCAAGATGAAGTGAAAGATGGAACCCTACTTGCCTGTAGTTTGTTCAAGCTCATAGCCACGCAAAAAGCTTGTGAAGGTCTGTGTACAACTTTCCCTTTTTATGAAGGGGGTTGGGGTAATGGCCATTATAAAATACTCTATAGTCTTGGGTTAACAGTTGTATTTCTTGTCTAAAAAGGAAAACGGCTTTCATAAATGCCATTACCGTCATTATTTGCGAACATTTTATTTTACCAAGCACTATTTGGTATTTGTATTTTCCTTCTGAACATATTGCACCTACTCAGGCTGAAGAACACAGTTTCTCAAGTGTTTATTTACCCATTCCCTTCAGTAAAATATGTCTGTGTGGGGTTGCGTGACACACGGAAGACTGAAACATTTCTGGTCTGCATGGACAAGGCATATTGTTATGAACGTGTACTAAAATATCCTGGATAATGTTTTTAGTATTATTCAGCGGTGCTAATGTAGGAACACTCCCTAGTGAATGTTAAAGTCGTAGCGTAGCTTCATAGTCAATGCCGTCGTGACATTCTGACAGATTCTGGCGGGTTTTAGTTAATTCTGTTTAGGGGAGGGGGACCAACTTTTCTAAGCAAGAAGAGGGGTAGAGGAGCAGTAACTCCTTCTCAAAAATAACGAAGCAATCTGCTGCAAATCGCTGAGCATCTTAGTTACAGACTCAGGGACAAAGTCAAAAATAATCATGGACACTTTAAAAATAGTAGCACTATTCATGTGTGAAGTTGGCAGAATAAAATGTGGTGTGATCCACGACCTTTACTCCCTAAATCAGTTGTAAGAGGGACTAGGAAGGGCAAAACAACATTTTGAGCCAAACTCAGGGGTAGTAGAAAGATATGCTGTGCTGCTTTTCCCTGTTAAAACACTTTAAAATAGTCGCATCTCTGTCTCCAAATCATTACAAACAGCATATAAATCAATTAGAAGACACCGGACTTTGCTGGTCGGCTGTCGGCTGCAGATGTTTTAGGAAACACGACCAGAGCAGAGTAAGAGACAAGTACAATGAGTGGTTCATGATTAACCTTTGGATTTATGGGAGTAGCAAGCATTGTTTTAACCTTTAATTGACTGGCTGGCATGACTCTAGGTAATTGCCAACCCGACATCTCATCGAGGTAGGCTGAACTTCAAAAGCACTGTTGCAGCAGGTTGATTATTTATGTAAAAAAAGCTGTTTTGTGGAGAATGTTTATAACTGTAAGGGGAAAAAGTACAACCTCTACCTTGCTGGTAAGGGGGGAGGGTTTACCGGCACAAGTCATTGCATCTGGCAACTGTTCGTTTCTCATTGAATGTAATCTGCACCAGCAAGAGATGTGGTTTACTAATGCTGACATAAAAATAGAAATTTAAAGCATTTGTTGGCAGGGATTTTTCTTAAACCTACTGAGCTGTTCTGAGGGTGGCTTGAAGTGGATAGTTTTACAAATACATAGGTTAGCATGACTATTTCAGTGGGTACAAAGTCTTGAATCAGAACTGTACAGATTTTATTGCATCTAAAGTCAGTACAGCAACAAGTAGGATTATACCTCTTTGACCTATTTGACCTGTAGTGCTTGTAAGAATTATCAGGTTTCTCTTTGTGTTCAGCATTATCATAGTTGTATTATTTTCTTAGTGTTTGCACTGACCTACTTATAGCTGTTGAATTACCTGACAAGAACATGAACAGCAAATGCTTATTTAAGTTTTGATTAGTTTGCCTTGTCATGAAGAAGGGCTTTTTTGTTGTGTATTAACCTGTTTGCATACCGAGAAGAAGTTAAACCAGATTACGTCATTAGCTGAAAGATATCTTGTCTGATTTATAATTAGATTATTGCTCTTTTTTATTATTTTGCTTTAAAGTGTCAGTGATGCTGTTTTTGGGCTGGTTGCTAAGAAAATCAGAGCCAGAGCTTATCCCAGAGGGTGGGTGATGAAACAATTATCTACTTTTACAAAGATGGCATCTGAGGTAGGCACTAGGTCCTATTTCATGTAATTTGGAAGTGACATAGATGCAACGTTAACTTATTCAACTAATGCCAGATTTGGCTTTGGTAGATTTTATTTGTCTTCAGATGTGTTTGTTTAGTTTTAGATGGCTTTTATCTTGCTGGGTGCTGCACCTCCTACTTTTGGCCATGATTTTCTGTGGCTGTTTTTTTTTTGTTTAGCTGTTGGGTTGCATGGTCAGTGTTTCCAATAATACATGGGTTTCATGGGTCATACGAGTGT
>NC_056727.1:231147995-231272995 GCF_019279795.1 Protopterus annectens
TCCCTCAGTGACTGTCCCTGGGAAAACTACTCGTGTGCCAACACCTTTGCCCAACGGATCTTGGACTTTATAAATTCCAATGCCATGGATCGCAGCAAAGTTGGCCCCAGTGACTGAAAATCAAAAGTGTCACTGCTGGGATTGCGGCACCACTCCTGAGGCATTAAGATATATCTACTCAACTTGTCTGCAGGAATACTGGACAACACTGGAATATGTAAACCACAATAGAAACGAGCAAAACTGTTGAATAAATCCAATGAACCAGGAAACCAGGACATAAAGTAGAAAGTTTAAAAGGAACATCCGTTTATTATAACAATAAATATGACAGTTTGAGCGCTTTCATCTCAAGATAGAGACTTCATCAGAAACAATTATCTTTGTTTGATTAACTTTATATAACTCTCAAATTAATGACATCATACCTTCACAATTAACATTTAAAAAGACATCTACCTAGAATTAGTTACCAACAATAGTGAGTGTGTTTAGTGCAGAAAACTTGTTATATTGATTGTAAGAATAAAACTTTATAAATGAATGAAAAATGGCACAAAAGTATAAAAGTATAAAAGTATTAAATATTGTATATAAATATGTTGCCATAAAAAATTACGAAAATACCTGATATTCCTGTTTAGGTTGTTAGAATATTTTTTAAAATGTATGAATGTATACAACATAAATATACATTACTGATAATTTTAAAAAACATATATTCATTCAATCTAAAATTAAAATTTCTTAATAATTAGTATAATGTGATTAACGAATATATATTTATATATTGAAAACATTAAATTAATAATTCAGATGTTGTTAGCTCTCTCTATAAGCAGTGGTGTTAAGGACACAGTTTCATTTAGTCCTGGAGGAAACATAGAAGCTAACCTGTACTGCCATTGACTTTCCTTCTTTTTTAAAAGGTTTTTCCAATCTCCACCCCTAGCATCTGTTGTGACAGTGTCCAAAATACCAAAAAGGAATTTTTTAAAATCAACACAGGATGTACTGTGTTTGTAAAGAGAGTTGGTATTCTTGTGATTTTTAATGTCATTAAGGTGTTCATATATCCTATTTTTGAATAGTCTTTCAGTCTTGCCAACATAGAAATGTTGACAAGAAGAATATACTGCAAGATATACCACTCCCTTGGTGTTACAAGTACCATCTTTTAAGAACACAATACTATTCATGGTGTTGCATAGCCTAATGGTGGGTTCTGTGTAGATGTAAGAACAATAGTTACACATGCCACATCTTCTTGTGCCCCGTTTGTTTTGGGAATTAAGGGGTATTTTATGTTCAAACAGTTGTTTCATATTGAACCCTACTTTGTTGACAAATCTGGGAGTGTTCCCCAACTTTTTGTGTATGCCATCATTGGTTCTCAAAATATTCCAGTTTCTTTGTAAAATGTTTTTGATAGCAGGAGTTCTTGTGTTGTGTGCTAAAACACAAGTAGTGTGAAAGTCTTGTAAATTCACCCTGTTGTTGTTGCTACTTTCAGAAGATTTTTTACCCCATGATTGCTGTACATTGTGTAAAGTAGAATTGATTAAATCAAGGGGATACCCCCTTTCCAAAAACATTTCTTTTAACACAAAAAATTCCGCTTGCAAGTCTAGTATGTCAGAAGTCATTCTGGCAATTCGAATAGCTTGCCCTTTGATGATACTGATTTTTTGTGATATAGGGTGACAACTGTCGAAATGTAAATAAGCATTACAGAATGTTTTTTTCCTGAATACTTTCGATTTGAATTGCCTGTTGGGTATGTCTTTGTAAATACAGGTGTCAAGATAGTTAATTTCCATGTTGTTATATTGGAAAGTGAAGGAAAGGAAGGAAGTACTATTGTTAATATAGTTTAAAAAATTGGTAATTTCCTCTTCACTTCCCCCCCACAAAATGAAGATATCGTCCAGATATCGAAGATATAACTTAATATAGGGCCAAAATTGGCTGTTGAATACAAACTGTGTTTCCCAACCCAATAGGACCAAATTTGAATATACCGGTGAACAGGTAGCACCCATGGGGACGCCAGTAACTTGTTTGTAAAATGTTCCTTCGAAACATAAAAAGTTGTTGTCAAGGACTAGGTTCATCAGTTCACAAATTAGTAGAATTTTGTCATTCCCAAGGTCAGAATGTTTAAAAAGTACCTCTTCGAACAATGCCATCCCTTCATCTTTGGGAATACATGTGAATAAATCTCTAACGTCAATAGTTAGAAATAAGACGTTCTCTTGAAATAAATCCTGTTTAATACTTGTCAAAATTCCCAAGAATCCTTTAATAGGTGAGAAGTCTTTTTGACCACATGTTGTATGTGAGAATCAATGTATATTGATAATGAATTTGTTTTTGAACCTTTTGCTGCCACTATGGGTCTAAAAGGAGGCTTTATAATGTCCTTGTGTATTTTTGGTATTCCAAAAAATAGGATTCTAGGAAATTTAATACATAAAAAGTCATATTCACTAGGACTGATTCTTTGTTCCACTAAATATTCCTCCAAGTAACTGTTAATTCTGGAATGTGCAATATTTATTTGATTTTTAGAAATTTCACAATATGTATTTTCATCCATCAACAGTTTTTTCATTACAGCAGAATATTCTTCACTTTTAAAAATAGCAATACCACCACCCTTATCTGGAACCATGATACAATGTTGTAGTCTTTTCTAAGTTCACTTAAAAGTTTGTATTCATTCTTAGTTAGGTTCCAATGTTCTGACTTCTGATGATGTTTAAATTCGTAGTAAATGTCTTCCATAACTAGTTTTCATAGGTTTCCAGTAATGGATGTAGGGGTGGGTTAAAAATGCTTCTTTTCTTTATTTTGTCTGCCAATTCAATTTGATACATATCGCTATCTTGTGTAGGTTCAAAAAGTATCTTTAAGTTTAATTTTCTCACGAATAACTTTAAAGCCTCTATATTTTCAACCAGATCACCACTATGTGTAGGGATGAACTTGATACCCTTTGAAAACAAGTTAAAATGATTGTCAGTGATGATTAAATCTGAATAGTTGTATATAGTGAACCCATCTCTTTTGTATACTATGTTTTCTTTTGATGGAATGCTGCTAGTAGAATTGTTAGATTCTAAAACGCATTCATGCGATGAGTGAATTGGTTCTTTTCTGGGGGTAGTAAGTTCTGTTGTACTCCCCCTTCTTGTTGTAATACTGTGCCAGTCTCTGAGCGCCTGAGAGAGGGAAAATCCCTGTCATCCAAGTTGTCTATGCTAATTCCCTCCTCTACCCATTCATCTGTTTGCCCAACATGTGTGTCCCTAGAGGGGGAAGAAAATCTTTGTGGAAAACTGGTACTGTCATGTCTATATTGTTGATTACCAAATTTATTTCTAGTAGAAGAAATGTAAGGTGATTTGAAGTTTTTATTAATGTAAACTGTATTGTCCTGATAGTTTTTTTGATCCCTCATGATTTTTCTTTTTTTCTTTTGAAAAATATTGAAACACCTATTCTCCACCCTGTCCAACATTTTGAAATACATAGTGCTGTGATGAGAAAATACTAGGTCATTTCTGATTATGTTGTCCAAACTCTGTACATGTTTGAAAACTTGTTCTTTTTGTACCTCAAAATAGTGTACAGTTTTCCTTAACAGACCTAAACCAATTTCGTTAAAATAATCACAGAAATCAGTCATCACATTTTCTGAGTAATCTATACCAAATGGAAACTTGAAAATTCTAAGCCCTTGTGGCACTATTTTTAACTCTATACATTGTTTTAAATAAGCAATGTCAATCTCCAGACTTTTTAATTTAAACAGTCTTTTTTCCATAGAGAAAATTAAGTCCTTTAGAGAAGCATTTTCATGCTCCTTGCCCATATGTTGAACATCCGGACCAATAGAATTAACATTGTCACTGGTAGAAAAATAGTATTTTTTAGAAAATACTTTGTCAAATCTGCTGGTAGCCTCTTGTTGAAAAACTGTAACTGGACGATTACCCTGTGTACCACTACCATCATTGTCAACCAAGTTGTGATTAGAAAGTCTATCTTGATTAACAACTGGCAAAAAAACAGTACCTGATTTTGGACGAACAACTCCGTTTGCTTGCGCTTGAGTAATGTGTCCCATTTCAAACATAATCGGGGATGTAACCACTTCAATACGTTGACCATTAGGAATCTCTTTTGTGCCATACGAACTGTTAGAACAAATGTTTTTTGCAGCACCGTCCTGAAAACCTTGTTTTTCCGCTTCGGAATTACTATGGACCATTCTAACTTGGCTAACCAAGTTAGGTTGATGAAACGGAAGTCCCATACCGTTGGTGTGTTGAGCACCGTAACCTGGAGGCACGAACACGTTCCGCTCACCCATAAAGGAAGGAATATTGATGTCACAACTGTTTTTGGGCGTTAAAAGATCCAAAAGCTTAGTTAGTTCACCTTTCAGTTGGGAGAGTTCTCCCCTCAGTTCCTTGATCTCAGCCCCTTTCCTTCACTTTCCAATATAACAACATGGAAATTAACTATCTTGACACCTGTATTTACAAAGACATACCCAACAGGCAATTCAAATCGAAAGTATTCAGGAAAAAAACATTCTGTAATGCTTATTTACATTTCGACAGTTGTCACCCTATATCACAAAAAATCAGTATCATCAAAGGGCAAGCTATTCGAATTGCCAGAATGACTTCTGACATACTAGACTTGCAAGCGGAATTTTTTGTGTTAAAAGAAATGTTTTTGGAAAGGGGGTATCCCCCTGATTTAATCAATTCTACTTTACACAATGTACAGCAATCATGGGGTAAAAAATATATTCCCTTACTAGGATCTTCTGAAAGTAGCAACAACAACAGGGTGAATTTACAAGACTTTCACACTACTTGTGTTTTAGCACACAACACAAGAACTCCTGCTATCAAAAACATTTTACAAAGAAACTGGAATATTTTGAGAACCAATGATGGCATACACAAAAAGTTGGGGAACACTCCCAGATTTGTCAACAAAGTAGGGTTCAATATGAAACAACTGTTTGAACATAAAATACCCCTTAATTCCCAAAACAAACGGGGCACAAGAAGATGTGGCATGTGTAACTATTGTTCTTACATCTACACAGAACCCACCATTAGGCTATGCAACACCATGAATAGTATTGTGTTCTTAAAAGATGGTACTTGTAACACCAAGGGAGTGGTATATCTTACAGTATGTTCTTCTTGTCAACATTTCTATGTTGGCAAGACTGAAAGACTATTCAAAAATAGGATATATGAACACCTTAATGACATTAAAAATCACAAGAATACCAACTCTCTTTACAAACACAGTACATCCTGTGTTGATTTTAAAAAATTCCTTTTTGGTATTTTGGATACTGTCACAACAGATGCTAGGGTGGAGATTGGAAAAACCTTTAAAAAGAAGGAAAGTCAATGGCAGTACAGGTTAGCTTCTATGTTTCCTCCAGGACTAAATGAAACTGTGTCCTTAACACCACTGCTTATAGAGAGAGCTAACAACATCTGAATTATTAATTTAATGTTTTCAATATATAAATATATATTATTAATCAAATTATACTAATTATTAAGAAATTTTAATTTTAGATTAAATGAATATATGTTTTTTAAAATTATCAGTAATGTATATTTATGTTGTATACATTCATATATTTTTAAAAAATATTCTAACAATCTAAACAGGAATATCAGGTATTTTCGTAATTTTTTATGGCAACATATTTATATACAATATTTAATACTTTTATACTTTTATACTTTTGTGCCATTTTTCATTCATTTATAAAGTTTTATTCTTACAATCAATATAACAAGTTTTCTGCACTAAACACACTCACTATTGTTGGTAACTAATTCTAGGTAGATGCCTTTTTAAATGTTAATTGTGAAGGTATGATGTCATTAATTTGAGAGTTATATAAAGTTAATCAAACAAAGATAATTGTTTCTGATGAAGTCTCTATCTTGAGATGAAAGCGCTCAAACTGTCATATTTATTGTTATAATAAACGGATGTTCCTTTTAAACTTTCTACTTTATGTCCTGGTTTCCTGGTTCATTGGATTTATTCAACAGTTTTGCTCGTTTCTATTGTGGTTTACACTTGTTACATTTTGAACCATGGATACTTCTGGGGAACTTCATTTACCTAATTTATCCAGCACTACGCTCACCGAGGATCATGGGGCTGAGATCAAGGAACTGAGGGGAGAACTCTCCCAACTGAAAGGTGAACTAACTAAGCTTTTGGATCTTTTAACGCCCAAAAACAGTTGTGACATCAACATTCCTTCCTTTATGGGTGAGCGGAACGTGTTCGTGCCTCCAGGTTACGGTGCTCAACACACCAACGGTATGGGACTTCCGTTTCATCAACCTAACTTGGTTAGCCAAGTTAGAATGGTCCATAGTAATTCCGAAGCAGAAAAACAAGGTTTTCAGGACGGTGCTGCAAAAAACATTTGTTCTAACAGTTCATATGGCACAAAAGAGATTCCTAATGGTCAACGTATTGAAGTGGTTACATCCCCGATTATGTTTGAAACGGGACACATTACTCAAGCGCAAGCAAACGGAGTTGTTCGTCCAAAATCAGGTACTGTTTTTTTGCCAGTTGTTAATCAAGATAGACTTTCTAATCACAACTTGGTTGACAATGATGGTAGTGGTACACAGGGTAATCGTCCAGTTACAGTTTCCCAACAAGAGGCTACCAGCAGATTTGACAAAGTATTTTCTAAAAAATACTATTTTTCTACCAGTGACAATGTTAATTCTATTGGTCCGGATGTTCAACATACGGGCAAGGAGCATGAAAATGCTTCTCTAAAGGACTTAATTTTCTCTATGGAAAAAAGACTGTTTAAATTAAAAAGTCTGGAGATTGACATTGCTTATTTAAAACAATGTATAGAGTTAAAAATAGTGCCACAAGGGCTTAGAATTTTCAAGTTTCCATTTGGTATAGATTACTCAGAAAATGTGATGACTGATTTCTGTGATTATTTTAACGAAATTGGTTTAGGTCTGTTAAGGAAAACTGTACACTATTTTGAGGTACAAAAAGAACAAGTTTTCAAACATGTACAGAGTTTGGACAACATAATCAGAAATGACCTAGTATTTTCTCATCACAGCACTATGTATTTCAAAATGTTGGACAGGGTGGAGAATAGGTGTTTCAATATTTTTCAAAAGAAAAAAAGAAAAATCATGAGGGATCAAAAAAACTATCAGGACAATACAGTTTACATTAATAAAAACTTCAAATCACCTTACATTTCTTCTACTAGAAATAAATTTGGTAATCAACAATATAGACATGACAGTACCAGTTTTCCACAAAGATTTTCTTCCCCCTCTAGGGACACACATGTTGGGCAAACAGATGAATGGGTAGAGGAGGGAATTAGCATAGACAACTTGGATGACAGGGATTTTCCCTCTCTCAGGCGCTCAGAGAGACTGGCACAGTATTACAACAAGAAGGGGGAGTACAACAGAACTTACTACCCCCAGAAAAAGAACCAATTCACTCATCGCATGAATGCGTTTTAGAATCTAACAATTCTACTAGCAGCATTCCATCAAAAGAAAACATAGTATACAAAAGAGATGGGTTCACTATATACAACTATTCAGATTTAATCATCACTGACAATCATTTTAACTTGTTTTCAAAGGGTATCAAGTTCATCCCTACACATAGTGGTGATCTGGTTGAAAATATAGAGGCTTTAAAGTTATTCGTGAGAAAATTAAACTTAAAGATACTTTTTGAACCTACACAAGATAACGATATGTATCAAATTGAATTGGCAGACAAAATAAAGAAAAGAAGCATTTTTAACCCACCCCTACATCCATTACTGGAAACCTATGAAAAACTAGTTATGGAAGACATTTACTACGAATTTAAACATCATCAGAAGTCAGAACATTGGAACCTAACTAAGAATGAATACAAACTTTTAAGTGAACTTAGAAAAGACTACAACATTCGTATCATGGTTCCAGATAAAGGTGGTGGTATTGCTATTTTCAAAAGTGAAGAATATTCTGCTGTAATGAAAAAACTGTTGATGGATGAAAATACATATTGTGAAATTTCTAAAAATCAAATAAATATTGCACATTCCAGAATTAACAGTTACTTGGAGGAATATTTAGTGGAACAAAGAATCAGTCCTAGTGAATATGACTTTTTATGTATTAAATTTCCTAGAATCCCTATATTTTTTGGAATACCAAAAATACACAAGGACATTATAAAGCCTCCTTTTAGACCCATAGTGGCAGCAAAAGGTTCAAAAACAAATTCATTATCAATATACATTGATTCTCACATACAACATGTGGTCAAAAAGACTTCTCACCTATTAAAGGATTCTTGGGAATTTTTGACAAGTATTAAACAGGATTTATTTCAAGAGAACGTCTTATTTCTAACTATTGACGTTAGAGATTTATTCACATGTATTCCCAAAGATGAAGGGATGGCATTGTTCGAAGAGGTACTTTTTAAACATTCTGACCTTGGGAATGACAAAATTCTACTAATTTGTGAACTGATGAACCTAGTCCTTGACAACAACTTTTTATGTTTCGAAGGAAAATTTTACAAACAAGTTACTGGCGTCCCCATGGGTGCTACCTGTTCACCGGTATATTCAAATTTGGTCCTATTGGGTTGGGAAACACAGTTTGTATTCAACAGCCAATTTTGGCCCTATATTATATATCTGGATGATATCTTCATTTTGTGGGGGGGAAGTGAAGAGGAAATTACCAATTTTTTAAACTATATTAACAATAGTACTTCCTTCCTTTCCTTCACTTTCCAATATAACAACATGGAAATTAACTATCTTGACACCTGTATTTACAAAGACATACCCAACAGGCAATTCAAATCGAAAGTATTCAGGAAAAAAACATTCTGTAATGCTTATTTACATTTCGACAGTTGTCACCCTATATCACAAAAAATCAGTATTATCAAAGGGCAAGCTATTCGAATTGCCAGAATGACTTCTGACATACTAGACTTGCAAGCGGAATTTTTTGTGTTAAAAGAAATGTTTTTGGAAAGGGGGTATCCCCCTGATTTAATCAATTCTACTTTACATAATGTACAGCAATCATGGGGTAAAAAATATATTCCCTTACTAGGATCTTCTGAAAGTAGCAACAACAACAGGGTGAATTTACAAGACTTTCACACTACTTGTGTTTTAGCACACAACACAAGAACTCCTGCTATCAAAAACATTTTACAAAGAAACTGGAATATTTTGAGAACCAATGATGGCATACACAAAAAGTTGGGGAACACTCCCAGATTTGTCAACAAAGTAGGGTTCAATATGAAACAACTGTTTGAACATAAAATACCCCTTAATTCCCAAAACAAACGGGGCACAAGAAGATGTGGCATGTGTAACTATTGTTCTTACATCTACACAGAACCCACCATTAGGCTATGCAACACCATGAATAGTATTGTGTTCTTAAAAGATGGTACTTGTAACACCAAGGGAGTGGTATATCTTACAGTATGTTCTTCTTGTCAACATTTCTATGTTGGCAAGACTGAAAGACTATTCAAAAATAGGATATATGAACACCTTAATGACATTAAAAATCACAAGAATACCAACTCTCTTTACAAACACAGTACATCCTGTGTTGATTTTAAAAAATTCCTTTTTGGTATTTTGGATACTGTCACAACAGATGCTAGGGGTGGAGATTGGAAAAACCTTTTAAAAAAGAAGGAAAGTCAATGGCAGTACAGGTTAGCTTCTATGTTTCCTCCAGGACTAAATGAAACTGTGTCCTTAACACCACTGCTTATAGAGAGAGCTAACAACATCTGAATTATTAATTTAATGTTTTCAATATATAAATATATATTCGTTAATCACATTATACTAATTATTAAGAAATTTTAATTTTAGATTGAATGAATATATGTTTTTTAAAATTATCAGTAATGTATATTTATGTTGTATACATTCATACATTTTTAAAAAATATTCTAACAACCTAAACAGGAATATCAGGTATTTTCGTAATTTTTTATGGCAACATATTTATATACAATATTTAATACTTTTATACTTTTATACTTTTGTGCCATTTTTCATTCATTTATAAAGTTTTATTCTTACAATCAATATAACAAGTTTTCTGCACTAAACACACTCACTATTGTTGGTAACTAATTCTAGGTAGATGCCTTTTTAAATGTTAATTGTGAAGGTATGATGTCATTAATTTGAGAGTTATATAAAGTTAATCAAACAAAGATAATTGTTTCTGATGAAGTCTCTATCTTGAGATGAAAGCGCTCAAACTGTCATATTTATTGTTATAATAAACGGATGTTCCTTTTAAACTTTCTACTTTATGTCCTGGTTTCCTGGTTCATTGGATTTATTCAACACTGGAATATGTGTTGCTATTAGAAAGCACTGAAAAGTTATCACCCACTGCCAGAGTCTGGATAAGAACAAGTTCCTCCATGTTTGTTGATGTAGCACACTATCAACATATTGTTGGTGTGTACAAATGGTAATTCAGTTGAGAACAGTCCACCAAATAAATATAAATACAAACACAGCCTTCTGTCTCAAAGATGATGAATGAATTGCACCAGCACGACACCAAAATTGAAAGACCAAAAATTTAATCCAATGGTACACACAAATGCAGTTAAGCGCTTTCATCCACTAGGGACTTCCTCAGAACACAGATTAAAAACTGCTGCTCCATTAAATACATTTAAAAAAAGTCACATGTCAATTCGTCATACTACATTAAAGTGCTAGTGCCTAAAATACTGAGAACAATAAAATCCTTCCATTATTGTTAAAACTATGTGCATTACAATACCTTGACACTTGTATTAATATACAAAGATGTCAAACAGAAAACAAATGAACACTTATTTACGATTATCTAAAATCGGTTTTATGGAGACATGTTCATTAATACCAGGATATGTGGAGGCATTTAGTTTAACTTGCCACCTTACCTCTTTGTCACTCACCATTTTTTTAATGTCTCCACCCCTTACATTAGGTCTAACCAACTCTAAAATTCCAAAAGTGAAATTGGAACACTCCTTGCTAAGTTTTAAGTGTTTCCATAAAGCATTGTTCTCATCCTGTTTCCTAATGCTATATTGGTGATCGTAAATCCTGTTACGTAGGCATCTGGTAGTTTTCCCTACGTAGAAACAGGAACATTGGGTACAAACAGCTAGGTATATCAAGTTTGTAGACCTACAATTCCCCTTTTGGAAATGAATTTTTGTTTTATTAAAATTCTGTAAGGTTAGCTCCTTCACCGCCGTTATGTGTTGGCACTGTGAGCAAGTGCCACATTTAGTTGTGCCCCTCCTATTGTCCATCTTAGTCAGTTTCTTCTCCAATAAAGACTTCAAATTCAACCCATTCCTATGTACAAAATGGGGCTCATTCCCCACTATGTCCCAAATCCTTTTATCTGCTTTAAGTACCTTCCAATTTTTCTGAATAATATTTTTATATGTTTACTATGAGGTCCATATTGTATAATACAAGCTTTCCCATATCTATTCACTGTGTCATTGCCATTACCATGAGTATGCGTGTATGGTACATCAATAGTACGACCGCATCCCAAAAGGGGTTTAAACCTAATGCCCCATTGTTGCCGAACATAAGTCCTAAGATCATTAATCATACCAACTGGGTATCCTCTTTCTTGAAAGAATGAACCTATTTTCCATAGTTCCATTTCCAAATCCCTTATGTCAGAAGTCATCCTTGCTGCTCGAATAAACTGCCCTTTTACTATGTTTCTTTTCTGGGCCCAAGGATGACTACTATTGTAATGTAGATAGGAATTGCTGAAAGTGGGTTTTCTAAAAATGTTCGACTTAAATTTACCATCATCAAGTGTAATCAATACATCAAGATATGAAATGCTTTTTTTATCCTTATTGATAGTAAATTTTAAGTACTCACTGCAGGAGTTAATATGACTAAAAAAGTCATCCAACTCACTCTTACTCCCCTTCCACACAAGAAAGATGTCGTCTAAAAAACGGTAATAGCAACCTATATGGTCCATCCACTTAGAACCAAGGATATGTTCCTTTTCCCAGTTGAATAAGACAAGGTTGGCATATATTGGGGCACAAGCTGCCCCCATCGCTACCCCTTTTGATTGTCTGTAGTACTTCCCCTCATAATAAATGTAATTATGGGTTAATACTGCTTCCATGAAATGCATAATCAATAGTGTCCTGTCCCATGTCACTTGACCGAGCTCTTGTATACTCTCCTGGAACCTATTCATCCCTTCATCATGGGGTATACTTGAAAATAGGTCGACCACGTCAATGGTGACCAACCATTCAGCTCCCTGAGATATGTGTGGTACCAACCTACTTAAAAAATCCCAGGAATCTAAGACTAAGTGGTTAATGTTTCGTAGGCTTGTTTTTAACCACTTGTCAATAACTTTTCCAAAAGGGAATGTTTTGGAAAAGCTCCCAGAAATTATTGGTCTAAATGGCGGGTCAACCAGGTCCTTGTGGACCTTAGGTATACCCACTATGGTACCTATAATAGGATGTTCCACTTGTAAGTATCGACAGAAATCGGAATCGATACTCCCTTCCAGTGTAAGGTCACTCAACATGGAGTCCACTTTTCTGTATCCTCTGTTCACTTCGTTTAATGAGGATACCTCATAGTTCCCTGAGTCCATTAATATACTATTCATCTTGTTGGTGTAATCGTGAGAGGGGTATAAAACCTAACCTTACAGAATTTTAATAAAACAAAAATTCATTTCCAAAAGGGGAATTGTAGGTCTACAAACCTGATATAAACCTAGCTGTTTGTACCCAATGTTCCTGTTTCTACGTAGGGAAAACTACCAGATGCCTACGTAACAGGATTTACGATCACCAATATAGCATTAGGAAACAGGATGAGAACAATGCTTTATGGAAACACTTAAAACTTAGCAAGGAGTGTTCCAATTTCACTTTTGGAATTTTAGAGTTGGTTAGACCTAATGTAAGGGGTGGAGACATTAAAAAAATGGTGCGTGGCAAAGAGGTAAGGTGGCAAGTTAAACTAAATGCCTCCACGTATCCTGGTATTAATGAACATGTCTCCATAAAACCGATTTTAGATAATCGTAAATAAGTGTTCATTTGTTTTCTGTTTGACATCTTTGTATATTAATTCAAGTGTCAAGGTATTGTAATGCACATAGTTTTAACAATAATGGAAGGATTTTATTGTTCTCAGTATTTTAGGCACTAGCACTTTAATGTAGTATGACGGATTGACATGTGACGTTTTTTTAAATGTATTTAATGGAGCAGCAGTTTTTAATCTGTGTTCTGAGGAAGTCCCTAGTGGATGAAAGCGCTTAACTGCATTTGTGTGTACCATTGGATTAAATTTTTGGTCAGGCTATATTGTTGGTGTGTACCGAAATCACACCCCTGTGGAGGACATTCTGAAAGGCCTGTAAAGCTAGGAGGACTGCCCTCATATCCAGAACAATGATGTCAAGATTAGCCTTTGTGTGTGACCAAGTGGCCTGAACAGTCTTCCCTTCGAAATGCCCCTCTCCCCAACCTAGAAGGAATGTGTCTGTCAGCAAAGCCTTACTATGTCTAGGCAATTCTGATTTTGTATCATAGCTCAAAAAATCATTTCCTTAGTTACACCATTTTCCTCACTCAGTATTTCTGATAGAGTAGTCTGCAAGGAATTTTACAAGTCTGCCAACTCATTACAGTCCCAAAAAATATGCTCACAATTTTATCTTTCTTCCCCATCACATCTCTAACATTTGCAATCTACCTAAGAAAAATTCTTGGAGTCTACTTGGGGTATAAAAATACATGTGTTAACACTTCCAAGCAAAGATTCTAAATCTAATAGACTTTGTTGCATATTTGGGAGTCATACATATATCCCCCCACTGTTTCTTTGTGAACTGCTTATCCAGTCTCTCTTCCCGATCCTTTCTAACCTCCTTTAATTGAATCTTATAGTTATTATGCAACATTATATATGCACTACTAGTTATCACTTTTTAACAGCAGCTTCTGTTCTACATTTTACTAAAAACTCTGCCAGTGCTGCCCTTTCGCTTAAGATCCCCGCCTCCTGTTTCTTTCTCTTTGCCTATACTCAGATATCAATCCTTGATAGGGAAAGTAATCTCTAGCCTGCAGTCCACATACATTTTTGGACTCTTCCCATTTTATTACTCTTCCCTCTCTAATTATTTGCTTCCAATACCTTGGTTCCTTTGCCAATTTTCTCCAGTAAAATTCAGCCCCCTCTTGCCTATCATCCATATCTCTAATGGGTCTATATCATAACGTTGAAACTTCAAGAGAGTGGACGCTCTTATCTCAACACTGAAAAACCGAACTGACATAATGTCGAACGGCCAGAACAGTGATTTTTTCCCCAGGGAAAAAAAAAATTGCAGGGACTTTGCCATTTCCTCCACTGTGGTGCGATCTCAGAGTTGGTATATATAAGTGGGGGGGGGGGGGGCAAAGCCCCCCACATCAGGGGTTTGGGCGGTCGCAGCTCCGTACTTTATTTTGTCTATTTGTTTTTTTTTTTTTTTTTTTTTTTTTTGGCCCAGCGATTTTTTTCCTTGGGGGGAAAAAAAATTCGCTGTTCTGGACGTTCGACATTCTGTGGGTTCGGTAATTCCATGTCGATGTAAGAGCATTCGCTGTGTTGAAATTTTGACGTTGCATATAGACCCTCTCTAATTGCAGTCATCCTTATTGGCAGAACCTCCTTTCTCCATTCCCAAGTTGACTTAGTTCTTAGAATACTTTCTGTTACTTTATAAATACAATATTCTGCATGGTTACTGTTATTCTCCATAAAGATCTGCATCCAAAATCCCACTCTGTCCTTGTTTCTTGAGATTTCCCCCATTTCACCTTCATCTATTTCCACTTTGAATTATAGTTTTCTGCTTGTGTTATGTACAGGAGCCTTAACTATTTAGTTCTGAAATACCTATTCATATCAGGTAATCCCAAAACGACATTGTTCTATTAGAAAGATCAGCTTATCCCACTTGACTCTTGTCATCTTCCCTTCCCAGAGAAAATCGCTGTTCTGGACATTTGACATTCTGTGGGTTCGGTAATTCCACGTCGATGTAAGAGCATTCGCTGTGTTGAAATTTTGACGTTGCATATAGACCCTCTCTAATTGCAGTCATCCTTATTGGCAGAACCTCCTTTCTCCATTCCCAAGTTGACTTAGTTCTTAGAATACTTTCTGTTACTTTATAAATACAATATTCTGCATGGTCACTGTTATTCTCCATAAAGATCTGCATCCAAAATCCCAGTCTGTCCTTGTTTCTTGAGATTTCCCCCATTTCACCTTCATCTATTTCCACTTTGAATTATAGTTTTCTGCTTGTGTTATGTACAGGAGCCTTAACTATTTAGTTCTGAAATACCTATTCATATCAGGTAATCCCAAAATGACATTGTTCTATTAGAAGGATCAGCTTATCCCACTTGACTCTTGTCATCTTCCCTTCACAGAGAAAATCCTTCAAATCTTTATCAATTCCCTATCCACAACTTCTATTCTGGTTGATAAAAACATGCCTGACCTGTGTATAAAACTAAGAGGACTAAAAACATTTTGATTGCTTATATCTTGCTATCTATTATCCATAAACAAGCTTCCAGTTTTTGTATCATCTTTTGTTTCGTCTCTTCCAACATATATTTAGCTGTCATAACAGTATATATCCATACTCCTAAGTACTTCATTTTATCGTGCCCCATAAATATGGGTATTACTGAACCAGTTTGTGTGTGGGTACATACTTTACAGGTATTGCTTTTATCTTCATTAATTTTGTATTCCAAAAAGACATAATATGATCTACAAATAAAGTCAGTTGTTCCTGACTACCATACCAATTAAATCCTTGAATTTCTGAGTCCCTTATTTTCTTTCCCAATCATTCTAAATAAAACATCAGTTACAAAGGGGAAAGAGGACACCCCTGCCTGCTTCCTCTGCTCAAAGAGAACTTATCAGAGAGGAACCCACCCACTTTAATTTTTGCCTCTGATTCCTCAAATATTTTCCTAATCAACCTTATAATTTTATCAGGTAATACAAATGCTTCCATTGCCCTATTCATAAAATCCCAGCGCACTCTGTCAAATGCTTTGTCTGCATCAAGACCCACCAACAATAGTGGCATTTTCTTAAATACTGATACCCTCTGGATCATTATTGTTCTATTAATGTTGTCAAATGTTTGCCACCCTCCACAAAACCACATTGATCCATATCTATCAATTTCAGTATCACCTTTGCCATTCTTTTAGCCATTATAGATATAAACACTTTATAGTTGTGGTTTAGAACTGAAATGGGCCTATGTGAAGCTGGATCTGATGGGTCTTTGCCATTTTTAGGTGTTACAGCCACCATTGCTTTCTTCCAGGATGTGGTGCTTCTCCTCCTTTTAAAATACTATTAAACAAAACCTTCCACATTATCAGTCTCCCCCCAAGCATCCAAACTTTCACAGGCAGAAATACCATCTATTCCTGGGGACTTTCCTGTAGATTGGTTATACATCACCATTTTTATCTCATCTTCTCCTATTCCAACAGTCATCTGCCTCTAAACTTGGCATATTTAATTCTTCATAAACACTTTCATTTGTATCGTTTCTTGATTTCCATATTTCTCTGCTTTATACAGATTTTCATAAAATTTCTGAAATATTTCTAATACTTCTATAGGATCTCTGGTCATCCTTTTTTGCTGTAGGCTCTTTAAGCATGGCAACAACCCTTTCTACTTTCTGTTGCCTGAGTCATGCTAAAAGTTTTTGTGCTCTGAAGTTATTATCAAAAAACAGTTGCTTGACAGCAGTCTTTCTAAACCCATATATATTATCAAGGTAATCCCTTAGTTTCTGTTTAGCATTCTGCGATTGCTCTTCTTGTTGTTGTGTGAGATTCGCTCTCTTCTGCAATACTTTAACCTTTGTCAGTCCCTCTAAATAACTCTTGTTACTTCTTAACCATATCTCTCTCTCTTTTATTTCAACCCTATTTTAAACAACACTTTAATTTTATCCAGCCCTCTAGCTATATTTTCAGAAGAAATTTCTATGTTCCCTAATAACTCCTGAATAAAGCCAGCCTTACTCCAGCAGTATTGCTGACTCATTCAAGAAACACTTTACTGAAACCATTCTGTCTCTACCCACCCTCCCTACATCAAAACCAAATACTCTGCCAACAGTGTTTTGTTTTTCAACAGTACCTACCTCCTATATAAAAAAAACTTCTATTAAAACTTAAGCCTACAAAACTTGCAAGTGACAATTTCCCTTCTGAATACCTAAAAATAGTACCAGAAGCCCTAGCTTATCCAGTCTCTCTCTTAATTAATCAGTCCTTATCAGAAAGCTATGTCCCCACACTGTGGAAAATATACCACATCATTCTCCTCCATAAAGGTGGCTCCTCCACTGAACTTTTCAATTACCACCCCATAGCCATCCTTTCTCCACTTTCCAAGATACTTGAGAAATGCATCCGTTCTCAAGTCTTAGACTACCTCTTAACTAATAACCTCCCCTCCCGCACGCAGCATGGCTTCAGGCCACACCACAGCACTACTACCGCCTTGCTGTCTTTCACTAACGCTATCCTTCATCATAAAAATAATGGCCTGTTGTCCTCTGCTATATTTCTAGATCTAGAGTTTGGAGATTCCCTACATCCTTGTTAATTAGGTCCATGATGATGAGCTCCATAGCCTTACATATCAGACTCGTCAAGCTAATGGGGTGATAATTCCCAGGGTCTGTAGTTGCTCCTCCTTTATGGAGAGGGATGACTGTAGCAGTGCTCCATTCAGTAGGGACAAAACCTGAGGTGAGGCTGTGACTGAACAGGGCACACAGATGTGGTGCCAGTTCACTTTGTAGTTCATGTAGAACACATCCAGGGATATTGTCTTGTACCATGGAAGCTGTATTCTTGGCCTTGGACAATACAGCTTAAACCTGTGCTGCAGTAATTCTGGGTGCCTGGCATTCCTCCGGTATTATAGGTTCACAGGTAGGTACTAGGCTATTGGCCCTAGGGCCTATATAAGCCTAGCCAAAAAAGTTCCCTGGCTTTCGCCACCCAAGAAAGTTATTTTCCTGTGCCCCTGTCTAGCAGAGCCACATCCCCAGGGTGAATTTCCTATTTCCCATTCAACTGTCGAGATTTTTCTTAAAGAGGGCTAATGAGGAACTTTGCTTGACATGAATGGGTAGTCTGTTCCAGAGTATGGGAAGTCTCTGGGACAGGAATCTATCCCTCCAGCATGTTCTATTTATTGTGGTGTCAGGTTTTAGGTCCCTGAAGCGTGTGGCTCAGAGGGAATGCGGTTTCTTTAAGTCAAGCATGTCCAACAGATCTGGGTTTGACATGGCTTTGTATGTTAGGCAGAGGCCACCTCAGAGTAGGCAAAAGTGAAGGAGTAGAGCTGGAGTTTTCTGAGATGGTCTGCGTATGGCATCTGTTTGAGGCTGGTAATCCTCTTAATGAGGTATTTCTGTGGCCTTTCTAGTTGTTGTAGATGTCTTGTGAGGTACCTGCCAAACGAGGCATTGTACTCTATAATGGTTCTGATGAGGGATGAGTAGAGAGGAACAATGACCTCTTTTTTTCTGGAGGTGAACCCCTTTGTGATGACGTTTGCCATGTAGAAGGATTTCCTGACTACTGTGGCGATGTGATTATCAAAGGAGAGACTACTGTCTACCTGTGTCCCAAGGTCTCTTATCACACTTTCAGTGTTTAGTAGGCTTCTGCCTATGTGATAGTTCATGGGTACAGTGTTTTTGTGATTGGTCCTTCATGGGAGGAGAGAGGGGTAAAGTTGGCAATGAATCTGTCGGCCAGTATGTTGGCAATATTTGTTGGCTCAATATAGGAGGTACTATTGTGCAGTAACTCAGAGTAAACCTGGGTATTGCCATGGGGATTCTTGATATAATTACAGAAGGCTTTGTGGTTGTTTTTAGTGTCTGCCGCAATTCTACCTTCCCAGCTGGCTTTAGAGGTTTTGATGATGGATCTCAACTTTTTGTTGAGGCTAATAAGGGAGTTTTTCCAGTCTTGTGCCTTCATCTTTTTCTGCAACAGTTTCTTCCTTCTTTTGCAAAGTTTCCTAATGGCAGGGGACCACCAGATTGGCTTCCTTTTGTGGAGGAGAGCGTTTTGGTTCTGTTGGTTATGGCTAGTTCCATGCATTTATGTACGTGTTCGTACAGTGCACTGGTGTATGATTCAGCAGTCATCCATTTATTTTCCATTGACATGGGTGCCGTGAAGTTAACCACCTCTGTTTTTAGTTGCCCAAAGTCAGCTTTGGAGAAGTTTTTCATGGTGGTTATCTTTGCAGGGGGTGTGGGTGAGATGTGGATTTCCATGGTGATTAGTTTGTGGTCTGATCTAACCTGGGAGGAACTGACTATTGGTATAGAGTAATGGTTGCCCATGTTAGTAATAACCAGGTCAGGGATGTTGCTTCCTTTAGTGGGGGTAAGAATGAGCTGGTCCAGGGCATTGGATTTGATGAATTCCAGGAAGCATTGGGCCAGTGTATTGATGCATGAGTAGTTTTCCCAGTTGATGGAGGGGTAGTTGAAGTCACCTAGTATGAGAGTGTTGGGTTGGACCCTAATAGTTTCCAGGGTTCTTAGGAACGTGGAGTGAGAGTCTTGGGACATGGTTGGGGACCTATTGCAGGCTATGATCTGAATCGCCATCTTTCCCAATGTTAGTTATACCTGAAGTATCTCAGATGCATTATGCTGGGCTCCTAGTCTGGAGGTGTGCATATCCTTTATGAATATGGAGATACCACCACCTTTGGAGCTTCAGTCCATGTTCTGGGGCCGAAAGGTGTGGAATGAGTTATAGCCTGGTAGTGCAGGGGTGCTTTCTGCTGCTTTAAATCAGATCTGCAATACAGTACAAAATGTCAATGTTCTCCATTTTGAGGAGGGCTTCGAGCAAGTGCATCTTGAGATTTAGACTTCTAACGTTGAGCAGCATGACCCTCAGACTGCATTTCTTTATAGCTGTTATGGTGGTAATTTGGTCTATAGGGTGGCAAGAGCCTTAGCCAGTATCTGGAAACCCAGGGGTGACAGACGCAGGCTATCTCTGGGAAAGCACTGAGGTCTGTCAATCATGTCATCCCAAGCAGACAGATAATGGATCCCCTTAAGAATGACACCAGAAACTTAGCCAATTGAAGTCAATCATTTTCTGTTTGTACTGCGGTATCATTCTGGGCGATGGTAGGATGCTGCTCAGGGCTATGGTCATACCTGCCTGGGCCACATAATCCGAGAGCTCCTCCATGTCTCTTTTCATGTAGTCCAGCGAGGTGCATTTCAGTCATTCACGCCCACATGGACAGTGACAGAGTCATACTTGTACTTGTTGTGGAGTGACCTGAGTGAGTGTGTTATGTATCGGATTCTGGCACCTGATAGACAGCTGACTATTACCTTCTCCTTATTCAACCTAGTGAGTGGGACATCAGTGTGCCTTACTATTGAGTCACCTATGATTAGTGTATTGGGCAAGCTGTTTTGCCTTAGGGGTTTAGGTTGAGGGATACACTGTGTAGGTGAGCTATTTGTCTTGTGGTTTGTTCTGTGTTGTAGTGGTCGAGTGCATTTCTGCCTTGGAGGTCTCTGCTGTTTGGGTAGATTTCTATTATGAGCCTCCGTGAAGATGGGTGTGTGGTTTGTGTTTTTATGTGAGAGCTGTGATGGTGGGTGATCTGGAGGGCTATGTGTTGCATGTGGTGTGGTGCAAGTGTTGACCTTCTCCTCTTGACCAGCTATTCTGGTCTTGGCTTGAGAATGCATGGCTTCCAATTTGGATATATAAGCGCATTTCTCACAAGTCTGAGGGTCGGGAGGTTAGAGGAGAGAGTTGTCTGTGTACATGAGGCAGTTGCTACACTGCCTCAGAATGCCCAAGTTCACCAGGTTAATAGGAGAAAGCACAGGGAACTGACCTTTAGACATGTCAGGAGGGATGGTCATTATTACCAAGTACTGGAGCTGTTTCCTTATATATTCTTTTTACAGGAAAAATGTCACTCAAGGTGTCTGAGTCTGTACAGAGCACTACCAAACAGTTGAGGGGAAACTAATATGGAGACCCTGAAAATTTAAGGATGAAGTAATTAGGCAGATATTCTGAAGTTAGCAAGAAATCAAGCAGCACTTACTGAAAAATAAAGAATTAGCTTGTCAAGAATGATGAAAAGAGGGGAGATGCATGAATGTCTACTGCCTAGGTACTACTAATGCTGGTCTCAGCACAGCTTCACTCTGCTGGGATACAATACTCCTTTGCTTCTTCTCTCACCAGAAGAAAATGTTAGCACCAATCCCAAGAAGAGAAGCAGTGGCCTGTTTGGTGATCCACAGTCTTGTCCCAGATGATGCAAAGGTTTGCAGGCTTGTAGCCTTTTTCTGGCAGATGCCTCGAACAGCAACCAGACCAATCAGGTACGTTAAGCACAGACACACACTCTCCAACCAGAAAGAGTCAGGAATCAATGCACTCTGCTCCTACTCGCACCAGGAATAGAATATAAGCACAGATTCCAAGCTGTCTAGTGATCAGCAGTCTCCAGGAAATAATGTAACTGCATTTCTTCTCTCACCAGGAGAAAACAGAAGCACTAATCCCAAGATGACTACTGAGAGACAGAATGCGGGCTCTCCAATAACTGGTGGTCTTGCAATAGATGCTTAAAAGTGAGATGAAAAAATGGTTTATCCTAAACACTCCAGTGTGCACTACAGGAATTAGATGTGAAAGTAGGTAACTTAAGTTTTACCTTTCTAAAAAGTAAAGTTTTAGTGGAGAGTCACTATTTTTAAAACACCAAGACAGATTAAAAGGGGGTGGTCACATTTGTATTCTGGTACTATGGAATTCAGTAGAATGGCCAATAAATTTAAATAGTTGAAGGGGAGTGATTTCACAAAATGATAATTTTGTACTTACTCACACCAGCCAGTAAAAGCATAGAGGAGATATATGGTCAAATTAACATAAGGGGCAGGCAACTAGAAAGACAGTGGTGTTTAAGAACACAACAGTAACCGGGTGGGAAAACTTTCTGTCTGACTCATAAGAGACAGAGCTGTGGTCTCTTTTCAAGTTTTAATATGCAGTTAAAAACAGAATACAAGTAAAACACAGTGTAAAGAAAACAAATCACAGTATACAAAACAGAAAAAGGCAATACAGTAGTACAAAATACAACAAATAAAAAGCAAACTAACCTTTCCCTCTCAGAAAACTGTAGCAGAGTCTGGGTGAGCCTTTCCAGTAGTATAGAATTTACATATTATTCTCCAAGTTAAAATGACTGTGCTAGACTAGACATAAATTATATTTCACAGGAATATGTGCACTTAATTGAGAGCTTTGACACACATCCAATAACTATTTCAGATTATGCGTCAATACTTACTAAGATGAAAATGCAGAGTAATGAAGTAAACATGAGACACTGGTTCTTCTCCACCTATGTGTTAAAGAGGGAGGAATTTAAGGAATGGGTAGTGGAAATTATCCAGCAGTTATTAGGGAAGCGTTTAAAACTAGCGTAGAAATAAAGGAAAAAGGGATCAATTTAAGAAGTAATAAGAATTATTTAGAGGGGCTGACAAAGGTTAAAGTATTGAAGAAAATAAACGCCAGGAACCAAAATGCAAAGAACAAGGCAGGAAACCACTGGATAAACACTTTATATAAGTAAAGCTTTCGGATACAATCCTTTCTCAATACAAAACAATGCATAGAACCAGCTCTTTATATATAGGTCCAAATATATCACATGACATGCAGCCAAAATCACATGATATGTCATCCAAATCACAAAAACATTTTAAAGAAACATTTTAAAACTTTTTAAAAAACTTAATACAAAAACTTAAAAATACTTTAATAAAACTTTAAAAATATATATTTAGATAAAACTTCAGGCTAAGAGATTAGCTCTACTTAATTTAACTAAAATAGGTTTGAGACTGACTTGGCTATTCAAGCCTGGTTTTGAATCGCTCATAAGTCTCAAAATCCATTCATATTCTTTAATTTCTAAGTGATTATTTAGGTCCCTCCCTAGGTGTAGGTGTAACCTGGTCAATAATTCTAAACCTAAAAATGCTGCTGACCAAATTCCTCTATATGTTTGAATAGTGCATTCCTGTCATAGCATCTCTAATTTCTGACTTATGTTCAGTCATCCTGTCCTTAAGCCTGGGTAGTTTTGCCTACATAGAAAGCATTACATGCCTGGTAGCCAAGTAAACCACATGGGTAGTAATACATGTACCTGCTACTCTAAAACTAAATGTCCTACCATTGATAGGATGCACAAGCGTATCATTTCTGTACTACAAATGTCATCACAACAAGAACAGTTGTGACATTTGTGAGTACCATATTCACTATAGTAGATACAGGTGTAGTCCTCTCAAAGTCCTTGTAGCATAGTGAACTCTTAAGGGTCCTCATATTCTTATAAGAGAAATTGGGTTTAGGTCCCAATAAACTTTTAGTTCATCTGATGCCATCAAGATGACCCAATTATCAGATATAATTTTCTAACAGCGGGTGTCCTTAAATTATATGTAGTTACATATCTAATAGGTGCTACAGATGTTTGTTTGCACCTAGAGTGAATACTAACAACATCCTCATACAAAACTGGTTTAAATAAAGTCCGCCTATCTTCCCTAATCTTAACGACCTGTTCATAAAGTAGAGATCTATCATACCCACTAAGCAAGAAATCATTAACCATCTCATTTAATTGTACTTCAAAGCAGTCATCATCGGTATTAAGCGAAATTAATCTGTGTATCTAACTTCAAATCCAAAAATGTAATAGAAGCTTCAGATACTGTCATCTTAAACTTGTGAATGTGATTCTATCATTAAAGATAGCTTTGATTTATTACAGAAATTAAGGGGATGGATGGATAAAGAAAAAGCTTCTTTAGTTAACAATAAGTATCTTTTAGTTTCTTTGGACATTGTATCACTCTTCACCGTTATTCCTAATGATATAGGCCTGGAGCTTTTAAGAGAATTGTTGTGGACACACACATGTGATAATCCCAACAAAGTTGAAATTATCTGCAGCCTTATGGATATTACATTGAAAAACAACGTCTTCCTTTTTAATGGCTCCACATATTTACAACTTACAGGGGTGGCTATGGGTACCTCTGTAGCCAATACTTATGCCAACCTGATACTTTATCAGTGGGAAAGAAACGCATTTGTTTGGTGATGGGAACCCATTTAAAAGTAATATCACATTTTTCAACGCTTTGTAGATGACTGCCTCCTACTTTGGAAAGGTAACCATGAGGATCTTGAAAATTTCTGGAATATCTAAACTCTGCATCTACTTTTCTAAAGTTTAAGATGACAGTATCTGAAACTTCTATTACATTTTGGATTTGAAGTTAGATCTTGCTGGAGATACACTACAAACTAGTATCTTTAGGAAAGAAGTTTGTTCAGGTAGATACACTTATGCCACAAGCATGCATGCACCTCACATATTTAAAAGTACTGTTAAATCTCAATTTTGCAGACTCAGTAGGCTTAATACCGATGATGACTGCTTTGAAGTACAATTAAATGAGATGGTTAATGATTTCTTGCTTAGTGGGTATGATAGATCTCTACTTTATGAACAGGTCATTAAGATTAGGGAAGATAGGCGGACTTTATTTAAACCAGTTTTGTATGAGGATGTTGTTAGTATTCACTCTAGGTGCAAACAAACATCTGTAGCACCTATTAGATATGTAACTACATATAATTTAAGGACACCCGCTGTTAGAAAAATTATATCTGATAATTGGGTCATCTTGATGGCATCAGATGAACTAAGAAGTTTATTGGGACCTAAACCCAATTTCTCTTATAAGAATATGAGGACCCTTAAGAGTTCACTATGCTACAAGGACTTTGAGGACTACACCTGTATCTACTATAGTGAAATATGGTACTCACAAATGTCACAACTGTTCTTGTTGTAATGACATTTGTAGTACAGAAAATGATACGTTTGTGCATCCTATCAATGGTAGGACATTTAGTTTTAGAGTAGCAGGTACATGTATTACTACCCATGTGGTTTACTTGGCTACCTGCCAGGCATGTAATGCTTTCTATGTAGGCAAAACTACCGCAGGCTTAAGGACAGGATGACTGAACATAAGTCAGAAATTAGGAGATGCTATGACAGGAATGCACTATTCAAACATATAGAGGAATTTGGTCAGCAGCATTTTTAGGTTTAGAATTATTGACCAGGTTACACCTACACCTAGGGAGGGACCTAAATAATCACTTAGAAATTAAAGAATATGAATGGATTTTGAGACTTATGAGTGATTCAAAACCAGGCTTAAATAGCCAAGTCAGTCTCAAACCTATTTTAGTTAAATTAAGTAGAGCTAATCTCTTAGCCTGAAGTTTTATCTAAATATATATTTTTAAAGTTTTATTAAAGTATTTTAAGTTTTTGTATTACGTTTTAAAAAGTTTTTAAAATGTTTCTTTAAAATGTTTTTGTGATTTGGATGACATATCATGTGATTTTGGCTGCATGTCATGTGATATATTTGGACCTATATATAAAGAGCTGGTTCTATGCATTGTTTTGTATTGAGAAAGGATTGTATCTGAAAGCTTTACTTATATAAAGTGTTTATCCAAAGGTTAAAGTATTACAAAATAAGGGAAATGACATAGAAAAAGAAAAGGCACAATATCAGAGTGCTAAAGAGAAAATAAGGGAGTAGGTGGATAATATGCATGGGTTTAGAAAAACTGCTGTTAAGCAGCTATTTCTGTAGAGTACCTCCAAAGCAAAAAAAATATTTGCCACAATGACTTAGGCAACAGAACACTGAAAGTGTCATTACAAACTTAGGGAGCATATAACTAAAATAGCCAGAGATCCTGCAGAGGTATTAGAGATAGTTTGGAAATGTTATGAAAATGTGTATAAATCAGAGACGTGGGGAAATTAAGTTGTTGTTTGCCTTTTCGGCTTTTCCCGGTTAGGGGTCGCCACAGCGGAACTCTGTTCTGCTAATGATTGGCAGTTGGTTTTTATGGTATCGAGTTGCCAGCCCAATGCCCAACCTTCAACGAAGGCACGCGCAATCAACGCATGTCTTTTGAACGCCCACTCGACCGCGGGGAGGACATGCAGACTCCACACAGAAGGCACTCCCAACCCAAGCCGAGAATCGAATGGGAGAACCTCTTGCTGTGAGGCAACAACGCTACCGCTGCACCACCGCGGAAGTGACATAAATGGAAAATATATGCAAGACTTAAATATGCCAAAAGAGGTAGACGAGGCTCAACAACTAGTAATTAAGCTAGGAACAGATGAGATAAAAATGATGTAAAACCAATCTGTAGAAAGTGACCAGGAACAGAGGGAATTCCTGTGGAAGTTTGGAAGCTACTAGAGAAGAGACAGATGAAAATCTGGAAGGTTTTGTTTAACAGAATTTTGAAAGAAGGAGAAGCACTAACACTTAGGGATAAAAGCTGTGGTGCCTGTAATACCTAAAGAGTGTAAAGACCTATTTGATCCAGTTTCATGCAGGCCCGTTTGAATTTTAATCTATGATTATAAAGTGTTTATGTCTATAAAAGAATGGCAAAGGTGATAACTAAAATTGATAGATATAGACCAGAATTGTTTTGTGGAGGGGAGGCAAACATTTGATGACATTAATATAACAATGATAATCCAGAGAGAAGCAGAATGTAAGAAATACCACTGTTACTGGTGGGTCATGATGCAGAGAAAGCACTTAAAGTATGCTGGGAGTTTATGAGTAGGGCAATGGAAGCATTTGCATTTCCTGATATGATAATAAGGTTAATTAGAAGGATATATGAGAGATGGGAGGCAAGGGTGTCCTCTTTCCCCTTTGTTACTTGCACTATATTTAGAGCCATTGGGAAAAAAAAATAAGGGACTCATAAATTCAAGGACATAATTGGTATGGTGCTCAAGAAAAGTTGGATATTTGTAGATGATATTACTTTGCACCTGAAAGAAGCAGAAAAGGGCAACTCAGTGTTGTGGAACATTCTGAAACAATTCTAGTTTTTTCAGGATATATAAAGGCTACAGCTATAAACTATGTACTCACTCATGAACTGGTTCAGCAATACCCATATTTATGGGAACATGATAAAATGAAGTATTTAGGAGTAAGGATTACAAAGGATTCTGTTATAGCAGCTAAGGCTATGTGAGAAGAGACTAAACAAAAGTTAATACAAAAACTGAGAAATTGGAAGCTCATCCTATGGGTATGGATAACAAGATACAAGCAGTAAAGATATTTTTAATCTCTTTAGTTTTATACACAGGTCAGGTATAATTTTTCAACCACAGGAGAAGTTGTGGTTAATAATTAATAAAGAGTTGAGGGAATTTCTTTGGGATGGGAAGATGGCAAGGGTCAAGACGTATCCTCACAATAGAAGAAAGAGGTTTTACGATTACCTGACATGAAGGGATATTTCAGCGCTACACAGTTAAGGCTCTTATACATTCTTATACATAACGCAATTAGAAAGCTACAACTCAAAGTGGAAAGGGATGATGATGAAACAAAAGGGTATTTCAAGAAATAAGTAAAGGATGGGATTTTAGATGCAGGTCCTTAAAAAGAATAACAACAGTCATACAGATTATATTTATAAAGTAGCAGAAGGTATACTAAGAACTAAGCCAACATGAGAGTGGAAAAAGGAGATTCTGCCACTAGAGATGACTGAAATTAGGGGTATAGAGAATACACCAGAGGATGCTGGAAACGGAACTGATGTATTGGGAACAAATAATTAGAAAGGGAAAGGTAAAAAATGGGAAGAAACCAGGAAGACATTTGGATTGCAGGCTGATTGCCTTCCATATCAGGGATTGATATCAGAATATAGACAAAGAGAAAGGGATAGGGGCATCCTAAATGAAAGACCTGCACTGGATGAGTTTTATTTGAATCTAAAACAGAAACTGCTGTTAAAATTGGATAATTAGTAGGGAATATAAAATATTGCACAATGAGTATAGGAATCAATCAGAAGAGGTGGGAAGAGAGATTAGATATGCAAGTCACAAAAAAACAATGGGAGGACAAAAATGCAACAAATTCTAGAATATTTAGGATTTTTGCCTTTAAGTGTTTACATGGGTACTTTTATACCCAGAGCAGAGTCCAAAGAAATTTTCCTCAGGAAAATGGGAAATGTTTGAGGTGTGATGGGGAAGAAAGAAGTAACAATGAACATTTATTCTGGGAGTGTAATACGCTGGCAGAATTTAAAAATTCACTACAGAGTACTCAGTCAGGAATACTTTGTGAGCAAGTGAGTGTAGCCAATGAAATTATTATTTTTTTTTTAGTTGGGATACAGGATTTGAATTGCCTAGACATAGTAAGGCCTTGTAAAGTTTAATTCTGGTAGCTGCCAAAAAATCAGTTACTAGAAAATGGAAACCAAAATCAAAACCAACTATTCTTTAAGTAGTGAATACTGTAACAGATAACAGAATAGGAAGTGGGATCTTTAGAAAAGAGTAGGAATAAGTTACTTAGAAAAAATGGAAATTGTGGGAACAATACATGCATAAAAAATGTCTTGGAGGAGGAATGAGGTTTAGGAGACGGCAGGAATTTAATAATTTATGCAATGTTGTTTAGATTATAAGATATAACAATATATGTGACGTATAGTATTTGCAAATGTAAATGTTTTAAAATAGTTTATTTTATAAAAATTTAAGTTTGCCTATGCCACAAGTGAAAATACTGCCTGTATGCCAGCTAAGAAGAAATTTAGAGAACTTGAAAGAAAATCAAACAGAAAAGGTGAAGAGAAAAAACAAGGTTGTGAAGAATCTTTGCTGTTCAGCAAAAATGTAATTTGAGCTTCAGCTTTGATGCAAGAGGTGTTTTCAAGGGATTTATAGGAAAAATTAATCAAATGTACTAAGAGGAGATTAAAATAAAAGGAATATATCAACCGAAAGGACAAAAGGTTGGGGGAAAAACAGAAGCAGTTTTAACTACCTATACAGATGAATTCATACATTTGCAAAACTCACAAGGTGAAACGAAGAAAGGCTGGCTGAGTATAAGACTTCTGGACACAGCAGACTGTATTAATTTTATGAATGCACAAATAAGCAACTGGACTGGTATTTCGCAGCAGGATTTGTTAACTGAAACATGGCCATGAGAAAGAAGCCAAGATCTGTAATAGTGGAGATGGAATTATACCAGTATAAATAGTTGATCCTGACAAAACGTTGGTAGAAGGAAAAAAGTATTAGAAATTGGAGACAGTAGAGTGTTTATGGAAAATGATTACTCAATGTACACCAAGCAGAAAAGAAGCAAATGTATTTCAGCGATCAAGGAATGTTGAGAACAAGATGTGAGATTCAAGCTGCTGCTGTATCCAGCTGCTTTCAGAGTATCTTTTCCTGGAAGATTAAAACATTTTTGGATGCAGAACAGTCCATGGAGGAAATAAAGTTTATCTAGCAAATAGAAGGGGGCTCTGCTTCTCATTTTTCTGACAATAAAGCTCATAGAGAGATTTTGCCAGTAAACCCTTTTCCAATCTTCCAAAGGAAAATGTTTGAGACACAGAAAAATAAACAGGAGTTGACTGGAAGGAGTACTTGAGACTTGAATCAAAGTATGGTGTTGGGAGATGAACAGGCTTTACACTATAACTAAACAAGAAAGGTTGAACAAAAGCAAATTTAATGTTATTATGCTGTGATCTTGGGCTGCTGGGGTGGGGTGTAAGTGTGCATTGATTATGTGTAGAAGTATGAAATTTTCTCTTGTTTTGCAATGGTGAATGTCTAGATTAATGCCCTTGATTCAGGTATAAACAAGTAATGCTTATAAGCAAGTAGGTCTGAAAATAAGCAAATGCTACAAAAATACTTAGTCTCTTACAACTGGAAAGATATTAGCTTTTTTCCATTAGCAAATATTCAGTGGGAGTCAAGAAGTCTGCAGTTGAAGGCAGTTGTAAGGTCTGTTCTGAGTGAAATTTACATGGATTCAATACTGACTACTTTCACAAGGAGACAGGCTGTCTTGTAGGTGCAAGCAATTAATCCTGAGAGTTCTGAGCATACTTTGCTGAGGGAAATTAAATATCTAAAGGTATAATGGCAAGCAGTTCAATGAAAAAATAAAGTCTGAAATTATGGGAAGTGAAGAAGAGGTAGCAGCCTTAACAGTTTAATACATTTAAAAGAACAGTGAACAGTTTATTTTTTTTTAAGATAGCCATGCACTTATTCTTGGAACTAAAATTTAATGTTTTCTGAAAGCATATAAGATGTTTTTCACATATGGCAGAGGATCAAAGGTAAGAAAAGAACAGACAGCAATCAGTGTAAGTGGGAACACAGGCTGTAACATGTGCTTTAGCATGGCTAGCCATAATTTTAGGTTAGGTAATGCCTGTGGATGCATCTGTTGATTTGAAGCAATTGTTCCTATCTGCAGGGTTAAACTACATTTTTTGAGGAAATGCATAGTTTTGTCTGTTTTTAATTTAACAGAGGATAGGGGTATTGTAAAAATGTATTTAGTTTTTTGTTTGAGTGTTTTCAATTAAACATGAAAGTCTTGAAAAATGTAACATAGGTTCAAATGGAGATGAAAAGAAATAACTGTACAAAAGATCAGCCTACCAAACATTAGTGCGTGCATGTAACAAAAAGTTGGAAATACACATTAAAAAATGGCATATATAATAGTTGAGAGCAATAGCTTGTTATAATGAGTACACTATCCATATCATCTTGGACCGTGAATGACCTTCCTGGTATAGACAAAAAGGAAAGAGTACTGAAGAAATTTATGAAAATATTTGGTATGGAAGATGTGAATTCAGTAATAGGAACTTGGACAGAATTTACATATTATTTCCCAAGGTACAATAACTGGGCTATACTACACAGAAATTATATGTCACAGAAATGCGTTCTTTTAATTGAAAGCTTTGACACACATCTAATAACTATTTCAGATAATGCACCAATAACAACCAAGATAAAAATGCGAGGTAATGAAGTAAAAATGACATACCTACCTGTTAAAAGAGATGAAGTTAAGGAATGGGTGGTGGAAATTATTTCATCTTTATTACATAAAATAGAAATACCTTCAGATGGTATAGCTACTGAATGGGATAAAATGAAAATGGAGTTTAAAATACGGTAGAAAAAACAGAGAAAAAAATATGGTTAAGAAATAATAAATAATTCCTTAGAGGGGAATCACAAAAGTTAAAGTACTGCAGAATAATGGGAATCTTAAAGAACAAGAAGTGGTGCAACCTTTGAATGGTAAAGAGAAAATAAGGGAGTATCTGGATAACATGCATGAGTCTGGGATGATTGCAGTTAAGCAACTATTTTTTTTTTTTCATAATAACTCCAGAGTGCAAAAACTGTTAGCATAGTGACTTAGGAAACACAAAGTAGAGAGTGTTGCTGCCAGACTTACAGAACATATAACAAGAAAAAATAATCAGATATCCTGTAGAGGTATTACAGATATTTCAGAAATGTTACGAAAATGTGTATAAAGCAGAAAAATGTGGAAGTAATGAACACAAATGGAAATATATATATAGGGAAGACTTACTTATGCCAAGGTTAGAGGTAGATAAGGCTCAATAATTAATGGCTAAGATACAAGATGATAAGATAAAAATGGTGATGTGTTATCAGTCTTCATAAAATTTCCCAGGGACAGATGGTATTCCTGTGTAATTCTGGATGTTAGGAGGGAAGAAAGTAGTAAAGATCTGGAATATTTTCTTTTAACAGTATTTTAAAAGAGGAGAAGCAGCAACATCTTAGAAGAAAGCTTTTGTAGCTGTATATTACCTAAAGACAGCAACGACCCATCAGATCCAGCTTCATGTAAACCAATTTCAATTTTAAACCATGATTACTAAGTGTTGGTCTATACTAGCTAAAATAATGGAAAAGATGTTGCCAAAATGATAGATATGGATCAATGTGGTTTTGTGGAGGGGAGGCAAACATTTGACAACATTAACAGAACAAGGATGACCAGCGGGAAGCAGAATGTCAGAAAATACCACTTTTGTTAGCAGGTCTTGATGCAAAGTAAGCATTCAGCAGACAAAGCTGGGATTTTACAATTAGGGCAATGGAAGAATTTACATTCCCTGATACAATAATATGATTACTTTGGAGAAAAGAACTAAAGTGTGTGTATGTGTGTGGGGGGGTCCTAAATAATAAGTTGTGTTTGACCAGAAGAACCAGGCAGTGGTGTCTTCTTTCCCGTTATTTGCTTTATATTTACTTTTATTTACAGCCACTGACAATGGAAATAAGGGACTCAGAAATTTAAGGAGATAATTGGTATGGCAATCAAGAAAAGTTGGCTTTATTTGCAAATTATATTAGTTTGTACCTGATAAATCCAGAAAATGACATCTCACTGTTGTGGAACATTTTGAGACAGTTTCAAGATGTTTCAGGCTATAAAATTAACAAATATAAAACAAAGACTATTGCTGTTAATTATGTACCCAAGCATGAATAGGTTCAGCAATACTCTTACTTGTAGAGATATGATAAGATGAATTATTTATGTGTATGGATTAAAAGGGCTTCTGTTATGGCTGCTAAGGATATGTGGGAAGAGACTATACAAAAGATAATACAAAAACTGATAAATGGGCACCTCTTGCTTATGATATGGCTAGTAAGATACAAACAGTAAAAATATTTTTAGTTTCTGGTTTTATATACAGATCAGGCATTTTTTAACCAGAGGAGAATTTGTGGACATTAATAAAGAGTTGAAGAAATGTATCTGGGAGGAGAAGAGGGCAAGAGTTAAATGGGATAAGTTGATCCTTCCAACAGAAAAGGCTGTTTAGGGTTATCTGATTTAAAGGGATATTTTAGATCTATACAGTTAAGGTTCATATATGGAATACAAGCAGAAGATTATAATTTAAGGTGGAAAGGGATGATGATGAAGAAGATGGGGAAAGTTCAAGAAATAAAGAGAGAGTGGGATATTGTATTCAGATCCCTAAGGAGAACAACAACAACAACCATGACGAATTTTATATTCATAAAGTAGCAGAAAGTATTCTAAGAACTAAGCCAACACAAGAATGAAGAAATGAGATTTTGCCAATAGGGATAACTCTAAGTAGGGATACAATAAATAGGCAAGACAGGATTAGAATTTGCTGGAGACAACCGACAAAGGAATGCAGGTACTGGGAGCAAATAACTAGAGAGGAAAAGGTAAAAGAGTGGGATGACATTGAGAAGACATTTGGACTACAAGATAGAGACTGCCTTCCAAACCAGGGATTGATATCAGAGTATACAAAAAGAGAAAAGGATATGGGAATCATCAGTGAAAGACCTGTTCTAGTAGAGTTTTTATTTGAAATCTAGAACATAAATTTGCTGTTAAAAAGGGTTAGTAGGGTATATAACATATTGCATAATAACTGAAAGAATCAAATTGCATGACGTTAGTGAAGACTGGAAAGAGAGACTGGAAAAGCAACTGCCAAGGGAATAATGGGAGGACAAGTATGCAACAAAGTTCAGAAGATTTAGGATTTATGCTTGGAACTGTTTGCAAATGTATTTTATACCCCAAAAGACTTCAAAGAATTTTTCCTCAGGTACATAGCAAAAGTTAGTGAAGTGATGAGGAAAAAAGAGGTAACTGGGAACATATGTTTTGGGAGTGTAATGAGCTGGCAGGTTTTAAAAATTCCCCACAGAGCACTCTATCAGAAATATTGGATGAGCAAATGGCTGTAACTAAGGAAATTATTCTTTCGAACTGGAACACAGGATCTGAATTGCCTGAACATAGTATGGTCTTGTTGAGTTTAATGCTGTTGGCTGCCAAAAAACAATTACTGGAAAATGGAAATCAAAGTCTAAAGCAACTATATTTGAAGCACTGACTATTGTAAACGAAATAAAAGAAGTGTAAGTGTAAAAAAAAAAAAAAAAAAAAAAAAAAAACCGGAGCAAATTACACAGAAATAAATGGAAATTGTTGGAACAGTGCATGCAGAATAATGGTCAGTTGGAAGAGGAGTGAGGTTTAAGGGAAGGCAGGCAATTTATGCAATATTGAACTGATGATAGTTTCAAAGAAATGAAATATATGTGATGTATACTGAATGTGAATGGAAAAAATGTTAACATGGTTTTCTTTCTTTTCTATTAATATGTGTCTACCTATTTCTTAAGTGATAATTTAATAAGACATTTAAAAAAGTCTGTTTGCTCAAGTATCTTTGGCCAATAAAATATGTCTCTTGCTTTTTCCATACAATGCAAACTGTGCATGTTTTCAAGCAATGCACCTCATCCCTAAATTGGAGTTATTATTTTACTCTGTTTAATCACCAGGCCTTGCACATATACAAATTTAATTTGGTTGTAGGTATTAAATCTGAAGATCTTTGTGGACTACTGCCTGCTCTGGTTAGCTATTATGGTTTATTTTAATAACATGTAATATGGTTGCTTAACTTTGTAAATATGACCCACCTCTAACTAGTGGCCTCATCATCCTTGATGTTGTCCTCAGAAATATTTCCCCTTCTTTTATAATTCCATATGCAACATCTTCTTTGTTAAAACAAGACCAAACATTCTTAGAATTTCTCATTTAAAGCTGGTGGTACCACTCAAACAACTGCTTATGTATTCAAAAACTTTTCTAAACTAAACCTCCTGCAATTGCTTAGTGACCTATTAGAATCACCTCTAGAAGACCCAAAAGCTAGAGATAATAGCTATGTCTTTGAGTTTGATTCCCATCTAAAAACTGTATCAATAAAGCAGTTCCCATTCACAGCAAATACTCCAAGAAATTTAAAAATACACTCTTGTATAAATAAACTATGCAACAAAAGGAAGAAACTACCCAGTGCTCATAGGAAATCACATTCTACTGACCTTAATCAAGCACTTATACATGCTAGCAAAGAACTTAAAGGTGCCATTATGAATCAAAGTTGATTATGAATTCAAAGTAGCCCCTGAAAACAAAACCAAATATAAAACCTTCGTTAAGTATATTAAGAATGTAAGGAATAATATCCTTCAATGTTCTGAAATGAGCCAAGTTGACATCACTCAATCTGATCTCAAAGAAACAGCTATTATAGGTTCATAGATTAGTACTAGGCTAACTGCCCTTGTGAGCCATTTTAAGCCTAGCCAATTACCCCATGTGAGAATCAAACCCTGCACCTTGTGTCTGTAAGGAAAACACCTTAACCATTATGCCAACCTCCAACCTGAAAAATTTACTGATAACCTTACTTCACCTACTGTTATAAGTGCTCCCTGATCCTACAGTCCTTGACTCTTCCCTAGATAATTTAACAAATTCTCTCATACCTAGCAAAAAAAAAAAGACCACCACACATACCTTGGGTCCTGATAACATACCAGGTTGACTGACTATTAGCATTAAATATGGTTTATCTGAACCGTTATTAAACTTCTTTAACTTGCCACAAGTTATGAACGCGAGGTCTGGAGAACAGCTATCATGATGCCCTTATACAAGGGCAATGCAGCCACTAGCCCTGGTAACTACAGACTCAGATTCATCACCTTTATTTGTATGGAGTGGAGCATATTTCTGGCCTCACACATTTAGACTAAGAAAACCTCTTAGCCTTGGACTCGTATCAATGTGTCTTTGTCAAAGGTAGGTCCTGTTCCTCATTTTTTTCAAAACGGTAGCTGGAGCTGTAGACAGTGGTTATGCAATCTCACAATGTAAACAACCCTGGTCAACATATCTGATACTATTCTCCATTCCAGCATCACTGACAAATTCATAAACCTTAATAACAAATCATACGTTGTGAGGTAATAACCAAATAGTTAAGGGACAGAACCCATATTGTTAAGGGTGCCATTTGGAAAAGTAAAAACATCACAAGCAGTGTCCCTCAAGGCTCTACTGTGTCCTTTCCTGCTCAGCATTTACTTCTTGGATCTGCAAGCCAATGACCCTGCTCTCTGACTAAGTTTCTGGATAACTATACACTAGGGGCTGTTACTCAGGTGCCTACTGACATGCAACTACTCTAGGAAAGGTTGGACAACTCAAATAATTACTGCAATGATAATGCTATAAAATTAAATATAAAAACAATGCAGTATAGTTAATTTTGGAAAAAAGTAGCAATTCCACATTCTATAATACATTGTTAAAGACAGACACTGTCATTAGAGAACTAGGCACCCTTGTGGATCATTCCTTTTCCTTTAACTATTATGTCTCCACTGTAGTTAGGAAATCCTTTTATCTGACCCAGCTAACAACCGAAGTATCTCATCCAGAGTGATAAATGTCTTATTTCCATTACTCATCTCTTGTCTGACTTATCAAAGAATGTCATGCCTCCTTTGACATGTACCTGTTGAAACATATAGCTCAACTTGAGACTCCACAAACTCCAAAACAAAAAAGTCAAAAGCTTCAAGTCCCTTCTTTATCTTGACTAATTAGTTGCCCTCTCCCTGTATTTTATACATGTGCATAGTGTCAGTGGCTCAACGGGTAACACACATGACTTTGGTGCTGGAAGATCAGATGGCTATGGATTCTATTCTCAAAGAATATGCACAGATTAATTTCGCAAACTGACATTGCATTGGAGAACTGGGGGAGATGGTCCTGTACTCCTGAGTGTGCTGTCCTTCCCATGAAACATTAAACCAAAGTCCCATTTACTTGACTGGGTGGTACTTCAGGTGGATACAAAAGTTCCCACAGTACTTACTGAAAAATAATAGGGGAAGTTCCTTGGTGCTCTGGCCAGATTTCTCCTGGTCTGTATGAATACCAGCTTGGGTGTCCAGTGAAGACAGGACACTAACCCTGTCAACCAAGAGTAAATAAAATAAATAAAAATATTTTTTGTCTCCAACAAACTACTCTGTAGCAATCCATACTTAACTTTACATGTCACAAAAGGCCCTACCCTCCTTGACCTCCTATGCCTTCATAGAACTACTGATTCCTCAAATAACCACATGTACAGTCTTAATCTTCATCAACAAACTAATAGAACATTTGATGCAGAGAAAGCTTTCGACAGAGTAAGTTGAAATTTTGTGAGCAGGGCAATGGAAGCATTTGCATTCCCTGATAAAATTAAAAGATTGATTAAAATGATATATGAGGGATCAGGGGTGAAAATTAAAGTGGGTGGTTTCCTCTCTCATAAGTTTTGTTTGAGCAGAGGAATCAGACATGTATGTCCTCTTTCCCTTTTGTTATTTGCATTATATTTAGAACCACTGGCAAAGAAAATAAGGAACTCAGAAATTAAAGGATATAATTGGTATGGCAGTCAAGAAAAGCTGGCTTTATTTGCACATGATATTATTTTATACCTGAAAAAAAAAACAGAAAAGGACATTTCTGTGTTGTGGAACATTATGAGATAGTTTCAAGTCTTTTTAGGAGTATGGATTAAAAAGGTTTCTGTTAAGGTAGCTAAGGATATGTGGGAAGAGACTAAACAAAAGATAAAAACTGAGAAACTGGAAGCTATGTTTTGTGGAAATGGACAGCAAGATACAAGTCATGAAAATGTTTTAGTCCCTTTAGTTTTATTCACAGGTCAGGCATATTTTTATCAACCAGAGGAGAAGTTATGGATAGCAATTAATAAAGATTTGAAAGATTTTATCTGGGATGGGAAGACTGCAAGAGTCAAGTGGGATAATCTGATACTTCTAATAGAACAAGTTAGTTTGGATTTACCTGATTTGACTGGGTATTTCACAGCTACACAGTTAAGGTTCCTATACATAGCACAAGCAGAAAGCTATAACTCAAAGTGGAACGGGATGATGATGAAGCGGAGGGAAGCTGAAGAAACAAGGAGAATCTGGGATTTTGGATCTAGCTCCTTAAGGAAAATAAAAATAAGTTCTTACCATAATGTTCCCACTGTGTTGTCGATCTTCATCTACTCTTGACTCTTGGGTACTCTGTTCTGATCCTCGGAACCAGTCTGGCCATTATACAGCTCATGCCAGCTAAACATCTAGTGACATAATACTCTCCCCACAATGCCCCTCTCCAATTCATCTCAGATCGAGTTTGCAGACTTATAGATAGCCAGAACCATAAGCAAATATGAAGACGTCACGTCCAAGGTACCCAGGACAAATGTTCACTCCTCCAGGATTTCACAGGAGGAAGGAGGAGGACTGGATGCCAAGAATAGATGGAAGATCGACAACATAGATGGAACATTATGGTAAGAGCATAACTTCTTTACCTGATGATGTCAACATTCATCTATTCTTGACTCTTGGGACAGAGTACCCAGCCACTTTAGATCCTGGATGGCCCTATGGAAGGATATTCCTGAGAACCATAGAACCAAAGGAAGTTATTCCCTTGGACACCAGATCTAATTTCTAATGAGTGATGAAGGTATGTGGAGTAGCCCACATTGCTGCTTCGTATATTTCATTCATGGAAGCCATAGAATGAAAAACAGCTGAAGTGGCCACTGATCTGGTGGAATTCGTTCTCACAGGTGCAGGTAATTTGAAATTCTTTTTATTATATATGCAAGTAATACAATCTCTTAACCATTCTGATGAGGTAACTTTGGAAACAGATTTCTCTAAAGTTGGGCCGGAAAAGGATACAAACAGCTGTTCCGATTTTCTAAATTCAATAGTTCTGTTGAGATACAAATGTAATTGTCTATGAACATCCAGCAAATGTAGGAAATATTCACCTTTGTTTAAAAAATTGGGGAAGAAAACAGGCAAGTCTATGGTTTGATTAATGTTGGACTCTGAGACTACCTTTGGAAGAAAGGATGGCTTGGTTTGAAGTGAAACTATATCTTTCTTGAAAATTAAGTAAGGGGATTTTGAGCATAAGGCCTACATCTCAGAAACTTTCTTGCAGAAGTTATAACTATGAGGAAAAGTGTTTTCCACGATAGAAACTTTAAGTAACATGTAGCTGCTGGCTCAAAGGGAGTAAACACCAGAGACTAAAGAACAATGGTGAGATCCCATGAGGGTAGAGGGTCTTTACATGGAAGCTTTAAATGCAGGGTTCCTTTGAGGAACACTTTACATAGTCTATGTGAAATTAGAGGAAGGTCATCAAAACCATTATGAAAGTTAGAAATGGCAGCTAATTGAACTTTATCTGTGGAGGCAGAAGCCCCTTGATCAAAAAAGATGGTTAGAAATTCTAGAGCTTTTTTCACAGGAGCGGAGAAAGGATCAAGATCAATATCATAAGCCCAGGTTGAAAATCTCTTCCACTTATTAAGGTAGAGTTTCCTGGTAGATGGTCTATGGGAAGCCAGCAGAACTGTCTGCACTGGGGTTATATGATTATGCCTGGTGACTAGCGGAAGTGGAGGAACCAAGCTGTCAGCTTGAAGTTTTGAAGGTTGGGGTGCACCAGTCCCTGAGGGTGAGACAGCAGGTCTGGAAATGGGTCCAGAATCCATGGACAGTGAACTAGATGGGGCCATAGGAGGGGAAAACAAATTTGTCAAGGCCAATAGCGTGCAATGAAGATCACTTTGCTTCTCAACCTGGCTGCTTTCTTGAGAATGAGTGGTATTAGAGGGAAAGGGGGAAAAGCAGAGAGGAGACTCGGGGGCCAATTGAGGAGAAGAGTGTCTCTCAATGACTCCCCCTAAGGGGAGATTAGGGCAAATTAGCTTCTGAACTTGTTGTTTTGGTGTGATGCAAAAAAGTCGCAGCAAGGCTGGCCCCAGTGATGAAAAATCCTCTTCACTACCTTGGGATTAACAGGCTACTCGTGAAGCAGTAGAATGCATCTGCTCAGTTTGTCTGCTATCACGTCTGAAATCTCCAGGATATGCATTGCTATCAGAAAGTGGTTGGAGGAAACAGGCCAATGCCACACTATCAGGGCTTCTTGACACAGGGGGTAGGACTTGGTACCCCCTTGTTTGTTGATGTACCAGACTACAGACATGCTGTCTGGTTGGATCGCAATGGTCCCTAGGGGGAGGACAGACTGAAAGGCTTGCAACACTAATAGCACTGCCCTCAACTCCAGGACACTGATATGCAGATAGGCCTCTATCTGGGACCAAGTGCCTTGGACTGTTCTTCTCAGATAATGCCCTTCCACCCCATCAGGGATGCATCAGTGGTCACTATGGCCTTGTAATGGGGACGGACAAATGGACAGCCTAATAGGATTTCTTCGAATTCCATCCACCAAGATAGTTCTTCCTTGCAGCAACTGGTGATTAGTATGAGGTAATTCATTGGATGGGTTAGAATAGACCATTGTGATGTAGCTGCATGTGGAACCTCGCTAATATAACTAGAGTGATGGTCGCTGCAATGGAACCCAGCCCTTGAAAGACTAGTAGCACTGGAACTTTGTTTTTGCATAGAATAGCATCCACTTGGGATTTTATCTTCTGTAATCTGTGCTGAGGAAGGGAGACTACACAAGAGATGGTGTTCATATGAGCTCCTATGAATTCTAAATCTCGAGAGGGGCTTATCTGAGATTTTGTTTGACTGATTGTGATGCCCAAGCTCACAAACAAATGCAGAATGAACTCTGGTGCTTGACGCAGTAGATGCCTGTTGGAAGCGGTGATGAGCCAGTCATCTACATATGGAAACACCTGGAATCTGTGCAGTCTCAAGTGAGGTATTACTGCTACTGTACATTTGGTGAATTCCTTGGGGACTGAGGTGAGACCAAAGGGCAGTACCCTGAACTGAAACTCACTGGCTCCTAGTCAAAAGCGGAGAAGCCTTCTGGAGCATTTGTCCATTTTTATGTGGTAGTATGCATACAATTATTTTCCTCTAAAAAGGGAAGTACAGACTGAACCATGACCATCTGGAATTTGGACTGCTGAACAAATTTGCTTAGAAGGCTGAGACAGAGTACAGACCTCCAGTCCCCTGTCTTTTTTGGCACTAAAAAGAACCTTGAGTAAAATCCAGATCCCATCTGGTCTGGTGGGATATCTTGGATGACTCATTTTATCTAGCAGCTTTTGGATTTCTAAGGCTGCTTGGTCTCTCTGATTGGGTGGAACATTGGGGAGACTTGTTAGAGTTCTGAGATAAAAGGCAAAGGAGATAGAACAAGCTCTGGTAATAATTCTCTGCACCCAAACATCTTTTGCATGCAGAGAAAATCTTCCCCCGACTGCATCCAGAGGTAAGCAGTCAGGACCCCCTTTCAGGAGCTCTGGTAGGGCTGGCCAGAGAAGGAGTCTCTGGAACCCTGATTCTGTGGGTCACCTCTGCCTTGGAGTTGGCGTCTTCCATTAGAGCTCCCCCCTCTGCCTCGAGGGGAGTCTCCACCACGTTTGTCCTGGAAAGGCCCGTGGGACTTTTTGAACCACATCTTCCAACTCCTATGATTCCTATTATAGGATTGTTGGGCAGTGGAAAAATGTATACCCATACCAGACAGGATCTTCCCATCTTTCTCACACCTGGCTAGAGTTTCTTCAACTTTAGGGTGGAACAAAGAAGATCTGTCAAAAGGAGCACTGACAAAGGAAGACTTGAATGGCTCCAGAAACTCACACAAGTGCATCCAGGTCTGTCATCTGATAGCAATGGCTGAACCAGTTGCCTTGGTTGTCCCTTTGGCTGCATGTGAAATGAGCCTCATGAACGAGTTAGAAATGGACTCCATGATAGCTAACTGGGAGGTCACTTTTTCTTGGACATTATCAGATACAGCTCCTGCTAGGGTGTCCGGTAGTTCATCAATCAGATTCCTCTGGAGCTTAGTGAAGTGTGACAGAAAATTCAAGGACCTTATAGCAAAGGTCGATGATGCAAAAACCTGCTTTCCAAATCTGACTATTGCTCTAGACTCTCGGTTAGGGAGGATGAACAGAGGAAATTTTCTCATCCAGTTCCTCTGTGGTGGCCGTTGCTACCACCATGGCATCTACTGCTAATCCTTTAGCCCAATGTTGGTGGCCCTCAGGTGCAGAAAGGCTCATATCTGGTCTCCAGGGAATTGGTTCTATGGAGTCAGGAGATTTCCAAGTCTGCTGAGTAATCAGTTTAATGAGATAGTCAGCATGAGGGGTCACCCAGGAAGTAGATGGGCAAGAACCAAAGGCTTGCAAGTACACAGAGTCCTCAGAGGTAGGGTCTTTGGGCTTCCAGTTACCCCTCTGTTTAAGGATCTCAGGAATGTCTCCAAAGGAGATGTCTTCCAGGAGTGACCAGGTGGGAACCCTCCTCATCAGTGAAATTAGTGTCCTCAGTGACGGTCTCTTCAGGGGAGTCCAGGTGTTTCCTCCTACACGTTTTCTTCTGAGGAGGCTCTTCAGTGGGAATGTCTGAGGAGGTGTTGGAAGCAGGGTGTTTCTCAGCTGGGATATCTTGCAACTTTGGAGCTTGCTGTCCAGGCATGGAGATTGGTGGAAGCTCCTGGTAAGAAGGGGTCAGTGGATGAAACTCCGATATAGCTGGAGCCACCTGAGATCCTGCAGTGGCCAATGTTCTCTCCATAGCCTGGAAAGCAGACCCTCCTGAGGAGGGATGGGAGCCTGAAACTGAGAAAGACGAACTCGGAACCGGGGTCACACCCTGCCCCGAGAAACCCTCCTCCAAAGCAGGACCTGATGAAGGACTCCAAGCCGCCGGAGTCCCAAGAGGTAAGGACGACTCTGAATAAAATACAGAAGTTGACTCAAACTTCTCAGGCCCGACACTCGAGCCACAATATCGGGAACCCATCGGTCCCAAAGGAACCGAGGAAGTCACAGCCGAGTCCGGAATTGAAGGCAAGGGGGATGTCGATGCCAGAGCAATAAGAACCTGAGTGATCAAAGTGGGAAGCTCTAAAGCCTCCAAGGAGGTCAGAGGAGGAAGAATTGGAGGAGTCCTGGGAGAAAACATCCCTGCTCCAGGAGTGAGAGAGGGGTTAGGAATAAGAAGAAAGACTCCTATTTGTGAGGAACTGATCCACCAATCTCACCACATCAACTTCAGTGAGACTCCTGGAAGAGCGAAGGAAAATCCAGAGGGAGATTCTGGCTGTTCTACAAAAAGATTAGGAAGTCAACAAAAGAATGGGTCAATGGAAGGGGAATACTTTGTTCTGGGTGTTTAAAGAGGATCAATTTTTGGCACCAAAGGGGGGGATATGACCTGTTGCGATGCAGAAGAAGTCAGCACTGACATGAAAACTAATGGAGATGGTGCCAGTGCCGAAGGCGCCAAAGTGACTGGAACTGGAAAATCAGTCGGTTTTGTGCCTTATTTAAACAATGAATCTTAGCTCTCGGTTCTGAGGAGGAACCAATAGAAGGGGACTTTTGTTTTCATTATGTTGGTGCAGATTGAGACGTCAACACCAAAAGACTAGTTTTCGAACCAGAGGCCTCTGGAGACTTATCGGCCTTGAATAAAGCTTCTTCAAAGGGGGCCTTAAGAAGCCTTTTAAGAATAAGCTTGTTACAACATTCTACCAGGGCCCTAGTACTGAAGGCCTGGCAGATGGAGCTCTCTATGTCTAAATGTGGTGCACCTAAACAATAAACATAAGCCGTATGCCAGTCAGAGTTAGGCATTTTTAGGCTGCAGTCCTGGCATTGCTTAAATTCAGTTGTGCCTTTGGACTTATCTGTCATATTGACTAGGGCAGAAAAATAAACGGTCACACTACACACACACACACACACACACACACACACACACACACACACACACACACACACACACACACACAAAAGGATAGACAGGAAAAGGAGGAGGTTCTACCAACAATGGAAGAAAGAACTACCAAAATGGTAGAGAGAAAAAAGCCTATCAGCGATGGTAGGGAAAGAAACACCAACGGCCGCAGGAGTACAACTACCAGCGATGGGAGAGAAAGAATACCAACGGGTTTAAAAACGCACTCACAAGTGAAAAAGATGGGTAGAGAAACAAAACATTTTAAGGTTTTATAGCAAAGAAAGGAAGAAAGACTAATAAATTTTAAATACATGCTGGAGGGATAGATTCCTGTCACAGAGACTCTCCATGCTTTGGAACAAAATTCCTAACTACATTAGGCAGAGCGCTTCACTAACACTCTTCAAGAGAAGCCTTGATGAGTGGATGGGTAACAGAAAATACACTCCTGGGATCACTTCATTGGCTCTGCTTGACAGAGGCTCAGTTAATCAATGGGGTGGCGAAAGCCAACACATTCTGGCTAGGCTTAAAAATGCCCTCGGGCAGATAGCCTAGTACCTACCTATGAACCTATATTACTCAGCTGCTTGAGGAGAGTCAGCTGACGCGTCTTGCTATAAGAACAGCAAATGAGATCTGGGATGAATTGCAGAGGGATATTGTGTGTAGAGTATTAGCTCAATAGATTTTTGGCTGCTGCAAGCTGTATAACGGCCGGACCGGTTCCGAGGATCGGACCTGACTACCCAAGAGTCAAGAATACATGAAGATTGACAACATCAAATCAATAAAAATACGCCAAACCGGTGTCTGCCAACCACCACAAATCACCAAACATCAAATCAATAGTCATACAAAATATTATATTTATAAAGTAGCAAAAATTATTCTAAGAACTAAGCCAACACTGGGATGGAGAAAGGAGATTCTGCTGATAGGGTTGACTGCAATTAGGGAAACATACAATAGAGGGAGCTGGAATTTACTGGAGAAAACTGGCAAAAGAACCAAGGTACTGGGAGCAAATAATTAGAGAGGGAATGGTAATAAAATGGGAACAGGTCAAAAATGTATGTGTACTGCAGTTTAGAGCCTGCCTTCCTGATCAAGGATTGATATGAGAGTAAAGGCAAATAGAAAGAAATAGGGGGATCCTAAGTGAAAGACCAGCACTGGTAGAGTTTTTAGTAGAATGTAGAACAGAAGCTGCTCTTAAAAAAGGGATAATCAGTACAGCATATAAAATATTGAATGATAAACAACTATAAGAATCAATCAGAGGAGGTTAAAAAGGATTGGAAAGAGAGTGGATAAGTAATCCACAAAGAAACAATGGGGGGGGTACATGACTCTCAGATATGCAACAAAGTCTAGGACATTTAGGATCTTTGCATGGAAGTGTTTGCACAGGTATATTTATATCCCAAGTAGACTCCAAAGAAATTTTCCTCGATTAGATTGCAAATGTTAGAGGTATGTTGGGAAAGAACGAGATAAATGGGAACATAATTTTTGGGACTGTAATGAGCTGGCAGACTTTAAAAAGTTCCTGCAGATTACTCTATCAGAAACAATGGGTGATCAAATTGGTGTAAATAAGGAAATTATTTTTTGAGCTATGATACAGAATCAGAATTGCGTAGTCATAGTAAGGCTTTTTGCTGAGTCTAATTATGGTGGCTGCTAAAAAAGCAATTACTACAAAATGGAAATCAAAGTCTAAACCAACTTTACTAGAAGTAGTGAATATAGTAACAGAGGTAAAACAACTGCAACTGAGATCTTTAGAAAAGGGTAGGAGTAAATTACAAAAAAAATGGCAATTGTGGGAACAATGCATGCAGAATAATGCTTTGGAGGAGGAACTGGGTTTAAAAGAAGGCAGGATTTGAATAGGTTCATAGGAATGCACTATCTAATGTTTGACTGACAATGACTGGATAGATTATAATTGCTGTATAGTACTTGCAACTAAAATATTCAAATTTGGTTTGTTTTCACTTATATAAATGTTTGATTGCCTATGTCATAAGTGATTATTTAATAAAGATGCTTCTTGTAAAAAAAAAAAAATATTGGACCTTTTTGTGTGAAAGATTCATATCTCAGCACATTCTTCATCTCTGGAATAAACTACCTCTGTATGACAAACAAAGTAATTCCCTGGTTACATTCAAGATTATTCTCAACAACTGTATGGGCATTCACAAATTTTCCCCAGGCCTATCTTGCATATCCCTCCTTGAAGTAGGAGGAAACTCTTGACAATGGGTACTTCTGGTTAGATTAATAATGGCCTGAAGACTGCCTGTCTAATACTTACCTATGAATCACATTTCTTTACTGTCTGTAGTACATTTCTTAACCTCATTCAGTTTATTAGATGAAAGAGGTGGTTGCAGAATAAACCAAGGAACTTTTAGATACTGCTCTAGCAACTATTTTTCCTGCTCTTTAAGTAAGATCTGCTAAATGTTTCACCTAAATAATACTGCTTTTTCAACTTGTACTGATCCTCCAGAAAGTACAGTTGTGTAACTTCTTACCATAACAATACATGTCCTACTGTTGCAGTATTTGTTATAATAGGGATATCCTACAGACGGTAACCATACGCCCATCCAGTATGCCTAAGCCTGGATCCTTCCATGTGCTGTATGTCAGGCCTATATCACTTTGTCGAAGGTTCACTTCAGCGGACCTTCATTCATTGACCCTAATACAGTGAATGTTCATTTCAACAAATGACTTACCCAGGGAGAGAAATGAGTTGGCCATTATAAGAAATTTGTCCTTCTCCCCACTGTAGTGTGATCTCGGAGCTGGTATATATAGTTGGGGGGGGGGGTTTGAAATACTGTGTTTTGTGTAACAGTCGGAATGCTGGGCAACTTGTTCCTTTCCCTGGTAAGTCGTTCGCTGAAGTGAACATTTGCTGATGTGAACGTTAGCTGTATTAGGGTCAATGAACAAAGGTTTACGGAAATGAACATTTGAGGAACTGATACAGACCACTGTACTTCAGACGTATGTCCCATGTCCGCAGCATGAAGCATGAAGTACATAAGCAACTTTTGAGAGCAAAACACTGAGAACTTAATTGCACCAGAGAACTTAACTGCACCAGAGAACAGGAACAGCAATTAAGTAATAAGAAGAATACTGTACATTCAGAAAAAAGAAAATAAGTCCCTTTGGCCAGAGGAAAAGGAGAAAACCCAGCAGGGGAAGGTAGGAGGGATGGAATACTGCAACAGTGATAAGAACATCATCTACTGTTACAGTAAGATCTTACACAACTGTACTATGTCCTTCCTTAATCACTGTTGCAGTATTCTTTATAATAGAAGAGTACTAAAGCTACTGTAAAAAATAGGAGGAGGTGGAAAGAACTGAGAAATCCTCCCCAAAAAAAAAAAAATATGGAGGATAGATCTAGCAAAACTAGCTCTAGCTCTTGAAACTACACCCAACATACAGTACTTAGTAAAAGTATGCAGAGAAAACCAAGTTGCAGCTTCCAAAACAGATCTGGCATCAAGGCCCATAAAAAAGCTCCAGAAGAGGTAACTGCCAAGTAAAATGAGCATAAACAGAAATAGGAAGATGTTTGTTATAAAAGCAACAGGAAATGGCTTTAGAAACACAAAAAAAAAATGGTTTGGAAACTGCCAGATCTAATTTCTTATCCTGATTATCTAATTAGTCTTCTCCAAATAGTATCGGAGTTGTCTATGCAAATCCAGAGAGTGGAGAATCCTTTCACAGCCATTTGCAGAGACAGAAAGAAGGAAGGTAGATGAAAGATCTCATTCAAAGACAAATCACTGACCACTTTAGACATAAAAGTAGGACTGGTTTGAAGAGACACTCTGTCTTTTTGGAAAACTTGAAAGGAGGAACTGCTGTAAGGGCCTGAAGCTCAGACACTCTTTTGGCAGATGTCAGAGCAACCAATAAGACAGTTTTCCAGGCACATAATTTCAAGGTGGAAGAAGCTGCTGGTTCAAAAGGTGGCTGAGATAACATTTCAAGAACAAAGTTCAGATCCTAAGAAGGAGGAGTAGGTTTTCTTGGAGGCCTCATATGAAGCATGACTTTTAGAAACTGTTTGACCTCAAACCTAGAAGAAGGTAGTATATCTATGCAGAAATGGCTGACAAATGAGCTTTAACAGATAAGCATGCCAGACAGGAGTTCAGCAACTCACACAAATATGAAAAAGCAGTAGGAATACTCACCACAAGAGGTTTTTGTTTATTGATGTGACATCAAGAAAAAAATGTTTTCTAATTAGTAACACAAGATTTTCTAGCAGTGAGTTTTCTTGTCTCCTGCAAAACCTGGGGCACATCCTCAGAAATTTTGTGCTGAAAGGGAATCAAACCCTATCACCCAAAGAGTCACTGTAGGGTGAGAAGATGTGGGTGTCCTGTGTGAGTATATCCATTGTGTAAGGTAACTTGATATGACAGTCCCAAGCTAGGTGAAAAAGAAAGGGAATCCAATACTATCTGGACCAAAAGGGAGTCACCAACAAGATTCTGGGCCTCTCCAACATGATCTTGTGTAGGATCTTTGGCAACACAGGAAGAGGGGGAAAGACTGAGTTCAATCAGAAGACTTGGCACTCACTCTTGGGAAGTTGTCTGTTCTGAGTGGAGGCAAAAAGATCATCTTGAGGAGCACCCCACCTATGAATAATGTTCAGGAAAACCTCTCTGTGTAACATCCATTTATGAGGATCTGCCCTGGATCTTATCAAATTGTCAGCCACTACAATGCTTTCTGAAGGAAGACAGACTGCCTGAAAAATCAACCGATGATGCATGACACTGTCACATGCTATGAAGGCTAGTCCTCAAAGGCAGTAAGACTTTGTTCTCCCTTATTTGTTTATGTACCACATAACAGTGGTGGTGGCCACAAAGACCCTGAGCGGACCTGAAAACCAGAGGTAATGCAGAGCCTTAACAGCTAGGACCAGAGTTTTCATTTCCTTTACATTATAATGCTCCTACACCTCTTGAAGAGACCAAACACACTGACCCTGATGCTGTTGGAAAAAGCCTCCCAGGCTAAGTATGAAGCATCTGTAATCAGTTTCTGAGTTGGGGGGAGTACCATAAAGGAAAACCTGGATTTAGAGATATCTGGTTGATCCACCAAAGTACAGTTGTGTACACTTACCATAAATGTAGATGTTTGAGTGCATTCACTGTTGCAGTCATCACATTTGGGTTATCTGCTTGCAGTAGCCCTCAGTCAGATTAACAAAGTCTTGGGTCCTGCATCGGTTGCTGTCACTTCTTCCGTGACGTCAGGTAGTCAGGGGTATAAAACATGCAGCCGACACAATTACATCAGGTTTTCTTGCCCCAGATGTCAGGTGCCCCCTTAATGGGAAGCAATAATATATATATATATATATATATATATATATATATATATATATATATATATATATATATATATATATATACATATATATATATATATACACACACACACACATATATATATATATATACATATATATATATATATATATATATATATATATATATATACATATACATACAAGATTATACCTCCAACAAAAAAGCAAATACACCAAAAAGCTTTTAAGCATAGTAAAAGAGAGTAGAGGTATAGCCAAAATAAGTCAGGGGGCTAACCAGGACTGCAACAGTGAATGCACTCTAACATCTACATTTATGGTAAGTGTACACAACTGTACTATGTTCTTCATGTTTCACTGTTGCAGTCACTACATTTGGGTAGATTCCCAAAGCTAAGAATGGGAGGAGGAATTTAGATAGCATTAGGACCAGCTATAAGGCCCTGCAAGACTGCAGTGGCAAAGCCAGCTCCGGATTTAGAGAAAATTGGAAAATGGTAATGCTTGGTGAAAGTATGTACAAAACTCCAGGTAGCAGCTTTTAGGATGTCCCTGGTAGGGACACCTCTGAGAAAGGCTGTAGAGGTAGATGCAGCCCTGGTTGAATGAGGTCTGATCCCCTGTGGGATAGGTTTTCCATGGTGCTTACAGCAGAAATGAATGCAATGGCCTATCCATTTAGAAATGGTTTGCTTTGAAATAGCCTTCCCCTCTGCCTCTGCAGCAAATGCCACCAGCAGTTGTTCAGATTTCCTTTGAGGTTTAGTCCTGTCCAAGTAAAATCTAAGTTGTCTGTGCACATCTAAGGAGTGCAGTATCCATTTCCCTTTGTTCTGTGGATTAGGAAAGAAGGTTGGCAAATGAATGGATCGATTAAGAGCCACACTGGATACCACCTTGGGCATGAAGGAGGGATTTGGTTCTGAGGGACACCCTGTCCACATGAAAGATGATGAAAGGCTCCACTGCCATAAGGGCTTGTAATTCAGGTACCCTTCTTGCTGAAGTGATTGCTAAAAGGAAGGCTGTTTTCCAAGAAAGGAATTTTAAATCTGCACTAGCAGCTGGCTCGAAAGGAGGGAGAGTGATTTTCTCAAATACAAAATGAAGGTACCAGGCTGGAGTAGGGGCTCTCCTGGGTGGTCTTAAATTTTCGGCACCTCTGAGGAACTGCTTGAGCAGTGGATGAGAGAAGAGGGGAGGTTTTGTGTTATAATGAGCTGAAATGACTGAGGCGTGAATTTTGATGGAGGAAAAAGAAAGGCCCTTGCGAAGCATCTCAGTTAAGTATTGAAAAATCTGAGATAAGTTGGGCGCTGCTGTGCTCATCCCTTGAGATTGGTTCCAGGCACAGAATCTTTTCCATTTTTCAGCATAAGATTTTCTAGTACTAGGCCTCCTTGCCTCTAAAATGATATCCATCATTTGTTACTGAGGGATGGTAAAGGAGAGGTTAGGTAATTAGCCAGGGTGCTAGGTTCAGGGTTTGAAGCTGAGGGTGCAGAGACTGGTTCTCCTGCTGAGACAACAGGGTAGGGGTCTGAGGCAGTGCCATGGAGTCAACAATGACACACTGCACAAGAGGGGGTACCAGTGTAGGTGTGGCCAGTCTGGTGCAATCAATATCGTCCTTGGTTTGACCTGCTTGATCTTTAGTAGTACTTTGGAGAGGAGAAGCAGAGGAGGAAAGGCATAAACTGATAGGTTTTTCTGGCTGAAGGACAAAGCATCCACTTTTCAAGCTTGTTTGTGGGGAGTCCTTGTGCAAAATTTGTCCAATTGGTAGTTCTGGGGGGAGGCAAACAGGTCTATATCTAGGCTCCCCCATTTGTTTGTCAACATGTTAAAAGTTTTTGGTTCCAGTTTCCACTCGTATGGGTCCATGAGGTTTCTGCTTAGTCCATCTGCCAGTGTATTAAGTTTTTCTGGCAGGAATTGAGCCTGTAGATGCACTTGGTAGCTCAGGGCTATGTTCCACAGTGCCATGGCTAGTCTGCAGAGGGGCTAAGAATGGGTACCCCCTGCTTGTTTATGTACCACATAACAGTGGTGTTTTCAGTCTTTACCATTAATTGTCCTAGAAGAATGTGGTCCTTGAAGGCTATCAGAGCATTCTGTACAGCTAACATTTCTTTTTGATTGATATGCAGGTGCATTTAACTTGGGTTCCAGCTGCCCTGAATGCACTTCCCTGCCAGGTGAGCCTCCCATGCATAGTCTGATGCGTCTATTGTTAGGGTTTGGGCAGCAGGGGGTAGAGTGAATGGTAGTCGCTTGTCTTGGTGGTAGGCCTCTGCCCACCAAAGGAACTCTAAACATAGGTGAGATATGATAGGAATCATTGCTTCTAGATCCTGAGAATGTTGACACCATAGGCTTTTTAGATACCATTGTAGTTTCCTCATATGCAATCTTGCATATGGAATTAGGAGAATGCAGGAGGCCATGAACCCCAAGGCTTGCAGTACTTGCCTTGCAGATAGCAGAGTTTTTGTGGCCACTAGTTTGAAGTAGGTTGTCAAATGAATTTGTTTCTCTGGCGTGAGGAAAGCCATCTGGGAAGTTGTATTCAAGCTTGCTCCCAGTAATATAATTTGTTGACAGGGTACCAGGTGTGATTTCTTTGCAATTATGGTGTACCCCAGACAAGTTAGCACCCTTTGTACAAAAGTCAGATGATTCAAAAGTATGTCCTGGCTTTCTGCCTGAATTAGACAATTTTCCAGGTATGGGTATATTTGAATATTTCTTTGCCTGCAAAATGCAATGACGGGAGCTAGGCACTTTGTGAATACCCTGGGTGCTGTAGATAAGCCAAAGGGCAGTGCAGAGAACTGATAGTGAATGTAGCCTGCTTTGAAGCATAGGTATCTTCTGCAAGATTCCCTGACTGGGATGTGCAGGTAGGCTTCCTTTAAATAGAGTGTTGCCAACCAGGCATCTTTGCCTAGCATAGGAAGCAACTGGTGAAGAGTTAGCATCTTGAATTTTGGAATCACCAAAAAAAGTGTTTAAGGTAGACAGGTCCAGGATAGGATGCCATGAGTTGTCTTTTCTGGGTACCAGGAAAAGTCTTGAGTAGAAACCTTGTCCCTTTTCCTCTTCTGGTACAGCTTGAATAGCCTTTATGCTTAAGAGAGAGAGCACTTGCTTTTGAGCCTCTGCCCCCTGATTTGGGGGTAGATCTGGTCAACCGTTTGGGGTTGGTAACATGTGGAAGTGAAATCTGTATCCTTGAGAAACTATATTTAAAACCCATATGTCCTGGGTAATGAGTTCCCAGTTTTTGCATGTAGAGCAATCTTTCCCCCCAAAGGGACAGTCAGTTAAGAAGTGCTTGGAAGTTTTAAAGTTAAGTAATTGAGACAGTTTACCATAGGGGGAGTTTTACTACTCCTAGATTTGGAAGTGGGGGCCTCCCTCTGCTTAGTCCTGTGTGTACCCTGGGACTGAAGCCTGGATGTTCTTTTGGATCTGGGTTTGGACTGAGAAGGCCTGGAAGAAGCAGGAAAGGACCAGTTCTTAAAAGGCCAATGCCTACTAAATCTTGGAGGTTGTAATGGTAAGAAATCTTTAACAGTTTGCATAGATTTAGCTTTTTCCTCCATCTTTTTAAGAACTTCTTCTGCCTTGTTGCCAAACAGGCGGTCCTGATTTAAGGGAGCAGCCAGTAATTTAGCTTTAACATGATCTGACAAGGATTGCTCCTTAAGCCAAGCATGCCTTCTAAGTACAGACCCAGTGACAGCATCCCTGCAAGATGCCTCTAGTGAATCAAAACCACATTGCAAAGTATGTTTTCCAACCTGTTCAGCAGAATGCATTAAATCCTGTAAATCCTTATTTTCAGCAGAGTCAGGAATCAACATCATTTTCTGTTTAAGCAATCCAATAATATGCTGCTGATACTTTAACATATGAAACTGGCAGTTTAAGGCCCTAATGGCCAAGGCTGCAGAAGTGTACACCTTCTTACCCCATCTATCCAGCGTCCTGGAGTCTCTATCAGAGGGGGTAGGATTTTTGGCAGTAGTAGCTTTAATGCCCTTGGGTCCCTGTGAAATGGTCTCAGGATCCGCAGCAGGATTTCTGAAAAGGAACTTGTGAGAATCAGGAACCCTGTAATATCTATCAGGTTTTCTGGGAGCAGGAGGTAAAGAGTCAGGGGCCAAGCTAGATTCCGAAAAGGCATCATCAACAATGTTGAGTACAGGAGGGATAGCTAAAGGCCTGTGCTGGGGTAGGAGTAAGAAATCCCTATGCCTATTTCTAGAATCAGAGTAATCCTTACTTTCCCAGCGAAAATGCTCCCTAAGAGAATGCAAGGATTCACCAAAAGATAAATCCTCTGGGGGGGGGGGGGTGCAGAGGGAATAGAGTCCTCAGCATCAGAATCCTCACAAGTAGATAAGGGTAAATCCTGGTCATCAGAGGAAACAGAAATTTCAGAATCCTGGTCAGAAGTATCATAAGCAAACTCAGTCCTAGGTCTCTTAGAGTGGGAAGGTTGGCTTCCACTGATTAAAGTAATAAGGTCTTCAGCCATTCTTATCATTTGTTTTTTAGGCATAGAGGCCTGACCATGTGATCTGGAAGTCGGTTTTCTAGGCATGGTTCGAGTTTTAGGTCTTGAAGAAGAAGAAGATGGCATTGGTTTGATATGCAAGTCAGTAGGCCTGAATACACCCTCAGAAGCCGGTGCCTGCACAGCGGCTATGGACCCATCCAAGGTACAGACATCCACAGATTCCACAGTTGAAGCATCTCACGGCATACCGGACTCTGAATGGGTCTCAGTAGAGGCCTGCGAATCTGAAGTAGCGGGTATCAGGGGCTGTGAAAGCGCCTCACTGAGTACCGGCAAACTGGCGACTGGCTTAGGAGAAGCATCATCGGCAGCTTTGGACCTAGGCGGCCTGTCTCTGTCTTAATCTTTGCGTTTTTTCGGAATGTCGGTAGTCGGATGGCTTACCAAAGACATATCTGGGTAAATGAACCAAGCAACAAAATATTTAGAAGTGAAAATATACTGACGATGGATAGTTTATTGTTTAAATAAGGCACAAAACCGACAGCGAGGTACGTCATGGTCAGGGCCTAGGCAAAGAATACAGTACAAATGAAAATCTTTATGAGGTATTTGCTTTCCACAAGAAATGCAATTATTTACTTTTAGTGACATCGGTTTAGAGCAAGAAAAAGTTTCCCCAACAGGGTACTTAGATTTAGTTGAAGACTGGTTCTGAAACTTGAAAACGAAAATTTCAGGAGTTGGCTGACCGGCACTTGCAAACTGCTTCTGCTTTGGGCACCGCACGGCAAGAAAGACTGATGTAATGGCATTGGCTGCATGTTTTATATCCCTGACTACCTGATATCATGGAAGAAGAGACAGCAACCGACGCAGGACCCAAGACTTTGTTAATCAGGCTGACTGAGGGCTACTGCAAGCAGATAACCCAAATGTGATGACTGCAACAGTGAAACACGAAGAACATCTTCCTTCCTTACACAAGGCAAAAGAGGAATTCAGAAGTCCAGAGGATGACAATGCTGAAGCCAGATTCTCGGATACCACTAGAACTTAGTTGTATGGAGTCTGGCAAAGGGAACCATGGGGATAGTGGATGCCATGAACCACGATGCTCTCAAAAACTCTCTTGCTGAGGCCTCTTGCAAAGTACGAAGGGACTGAAAATAAGTTATCAAAGAGAGGACCTTGGAAGGAAGAAGAAAAGCCTTCATAGTAATGGTTTGAATCCTGCAGCCCACGAAAACCTGGTCTTAAGAAGGCATCAGAACTGACTTCTTTAGACTGAGAGTGAAGTCTTCACTATGAAGAAGAAGCATTGTGAATTCTAGATCCTGCAGACCAGCCTACTGAGAAGGAACTTGAATAAGTAGGTTGTCCAGGTAGGGAAAATCTGAATGCCATGAAGTCTGCAAAAGGCAGTGACAGGACCGAGGCATTTGGTAAAGACCCTAGGAGCTGTAGAAAGACCAAAAGGCAAGACAGAGAACTGATAATGCAAGGAAGATGTAGAGAACTGTAAAACATCCTGACGACAGGGTAAATAGGAATACTGAGATATGCATCACTAAGGTCTACAGAAACCAGAAAGGCATGAGGTAGAAGCATATGGAACATAAACTGAAGAGTGTCAACATTTTGAATGAGGGAATTTTCAGAAAGGAGAGGTCTAGAATGGACCTCCATGAGCCCTCCTTCCTGGGAATCAAAAACACCCCAGAGTAGAATCTCTTGCCCCTCTGGCAAGGAGGCACTGGCTGAATAGTTCCTTGAGCCAAAAAGTCCTAAAGAGGAGGAAAATGATGCAACTGGCAAGGTGGTGGCTGAGGAATGCCCAAAAAGGGAGGAAGTCACTTTCACACAATGTAGTAGCCATTATGAATCCCTGTGTCTGTTGTGATCTTTTGCCAAATGGGAAAAGACGGAGTTAACCTTTGAGAAAGGGGAATTTGGACAAAGGGAACACTGGAGGATAGGCAAGTGGAAGGAGGATTGTCCTGAAAGGAAGACCTTTGTCCCCTGGAATCTTGACTTGTTTTTTCATAAAAAAAACTCTCTTAGATGGTCTTTTCACTTTTAAAGGCTGCTTTGGACAGGTTACCCACAGAAGAATCTATTTTAAATGAGGTAGTTCCTTTGATATTTATCAACAGGTGAAAAAATCTGTTTAAGGTCTTGTATGACCTTCCTCTTGTCTTGCAAAGCTTTAAAGAGATCTGCAGTAGCAGCAGCAGAGCCAAACAGATTCTGGGTACCCAGAGGAGAATCTAATATTTTTTCTTCACATACTCTGGAACAGACTAAATCTGGAGTCGGGAATACCTCCTAATGACTGACCCTAATACAGCTGCCCTAGATGAAGCATCAGCAGCATCACAGCTGCACTTACTTGAATGTCTAGCTACTTGTGAAACAGAACTAAGCAAGGAAAGAGTTAAGTTTTATCAGATGCAGGCATATCTCCTAAAACACCTCCTAGTTTGGAAAGAAGGGAAAGCACATGTCTGGTCAAGCAAGTCTGACAACTAATGGCTCTAAAAGACACAGTCGCAGAGTTATACACCTGCTTACCATACTTGTCCATGGCTCTGCTATCCTTATCCAATGGCAAAAGTTTGGAAGACGCAAACAGATTAGTGGGCTTGATAGCTGAGAGGGAAATTACAGAAGGGTCTGAAGATGGATTCTTATACAAAAACATCTGAACCTCAGGGACCTTACAGAATCTGTGTGGCTTCGTACAAGCAGGAAGCTGCAACTTTGGGGCTTGAGAAGCATATGTTTAAGATATCTAAGAGAGCCAACAGAACAGGAGGTACTGCAGAAGGTTTTGGGGAATCCATCTGTAAGAGAGCATAGTATCTCTTTTGAACCTCAGACATCTGAGAGTTTTCTTACTTATGTTCCATTATTTTGAGAATAGTATCCCCAAAGGAAAGCTCTTCCACCAGTGAATCAGAGGAAAGAGTATCCTCATCAGTGTTCAAAGCAAGAGATGAATAAATCTGGGAAGAATAAGCTAAAGACTCTTCCACAGAATCTAAATTCTCATCATCAGACAAAAGACGTTTTCATAGTCTTTTTAGAGGGAGTGGAAGTAGAAGGAATTCCTACAGGAGAAGGAAATGTCATACCTTGAGAAGGATTCAAAGCTATAGGGTTTGTAAAAAGACCTAGGGTGAAATCCTGTCACTCCTTTTAGGTGCCTTAGCAACAGGAGCAACATGCCTAGTCTTCTGTTACATTTTAATAATAATGTCTGCCCTGACAAACCTTGCAAGTTGTGAACCTTTAAGTATCTCTATAAGGGACCACAGTTGCTCTTCTCTTACTAGAATTTGTGGAATTCACCTAGGCCCTTCAAAAATTAGCACTGTGGTTCTCTCTTCTCATTCTCAATGGATGTTGGCTCATCCTCGGAGGACGTGTGAATTCCATGCCCCATACTGGCCTCCAACAGGGTCACAACAGAGGGGGCATGAGTCGGAACTGGACATTCCACAGTCTCTTCATCTGACATGACAGAGACATCCAGCAAAAGCTGGACAGAGGAAGTAAGACCCTGGTCTTAATTTCTTTTGACCTTTTTTTTTTTAAAAGACAGATAGATGTTCATGTGAGAAGATTCTGAATCTATGGTTCCTTGAGCAAGTAGCTTAAGGTGCAGATGGAAAGGGAATAAAGATGGATTCACAGGGTCTTAGGAACAAAGGGCTAATAAATAGAACACTGTTTATGGTTGTGCTCCGCACCTAAACAAAGAAGGCACTTATGTCTATCCTTACAGGGAGTCTGATTGCCACACTCACATTTCACCTTTCTGGATGACGTGTACCTACAGTAAAACAAGCCAACAGAAAAAGGAAGTCTCTCCAGTGGGTTACTTACCTGCCCTAGGCTCAGTGATCTGTATGAGATGTACAAATTTCATACTGAATTCAAAACACTGCATTCATACTGGCAGCAAAGACATTCTCAGGGTTTTGCACTTGTATGTTGCTTATATACCTTACACTCTTGATGTAGGACATACCCCTGACATACAAGTGCTTGGAAGGACCTACGCTTTGGCATGTTGACCAGAAATATGGCTAATCTCAGCAGGATATCACTATTGCAAAAAATACTGAAACAGTGATTAAAGTAGAAATTATATTTTTGTAAGCATAACAGTATTCTCAATAATCTATCTGGCACACTATAGAGTGATATTTTTTAAATACTGTGCACTAATTTCTGATCTGATTCTATTTATATTCCAATAACCTTCCAGACATTGGCAGACTACATCATGGAAGGAGTTGAAGACTAAGTTCCTGTTTGTACAAAAAATACTGAAGTCTAATTTCATCTCTGCAGGAATATGTACATGTTAGGCAGGTGATGAGCAGACTAAAAAGGGCACGGTTAATTATCAAGGCAAAAAATGCCAGGTGGGAATGACAGAAGTGTTCAACCTAAGTCAATGAGTGGGTGGTACAAGATCTGCCCAAAGCCTACCAAGGTACAGGCTATCCAGGCATCACCTACTCCTGTCATCAAAAAGCAGGTAAGAACTTTCTTTGGGGGCAACAAGGTATTACAGTAAGCTTTCCCCTCACTACAGCATGAATGACTGCCACCCCTCTTATATATCTTATCATAAAGAGACAGCCAGACAGGGTTATTTGAACACTGCCTTGTAAGAAAGTATGCCAAAAGTTCAAGGAAGCCTTCAGTGAGCCTACTGTACTAATAAGTTGCGATTACAGTCACCTGTCTAGGGCTATTATCAGGCAAGTCTTTCACATATATATAGGTGCATTCAATAGTGCATCTCAGACACAAACTTCAGCTGAGAAAGGAATCATATGTAGTTGTAAAAATGAAATGCTTGAAGACAACATCTAGATCAGGGGAGGTCATCATGCCTCTTTACTCATCCCTCATCAGGCCCATAATTGAGTACAATGCCCCTTTTGGGATGTACCTTACCAGACACCTGCAGCAACTGGAAAGACCCCAAAAGTACCTCACCAAGAGGATCAAAGGGCTCAAACAGATGCCATATGCTGCCCGGTTAAAGAAACTCCAGCTCTACTCAGTGGCATACCGCCTGTTCAGAGGCGATCTGTGCCTGACGTATAAAGCCATGTCCAACCCGGAATTAATGGACATGCTGCACCTCAGAAAATCCAAATCCCATCGAGCTACGCGCTCGAGAGACTTGAACCTCAGTACTGAAATAACTAGGACATGCTGGAGGGACAGATTCATAACCCAGAGGCTCCCTTCACTCGGGAATAAAATCCCAGTCCGGGTTAGGCAGAGTCCCTCATTGACTCTCTTCAAGAGGAATCTTGATGAGTGGATGGGAGATCGTAGGTTTACCCCAGGTATCACTTCTGTGTCACTGTTAGACAGAGGCACAATATACTAACCTCGAAAAAGGGCATAGCAAAATAAATTTAAAATGGGTGGCGAAAGCCAAACACATTCTGGCTAGGCTTATAAATGCCCTAGGGCAGATAGCCTAGTATGAACCTATGAACCTATGAATATGAGCTCTCCAAAGCCTCCAGCCTTGCCTATATGCTGGAAAATTCACAACTGTCAAAGATCACAGTCCCTTAAGATGGTTACATGTTGTCTATGTGGATGGCTAGGAGTTCAATGGGAAGGACACTCTGGAAGACTTGTAGGGAAAGAAAGACAGCAAGGAGCTCCAAGACATTGATGTAAAGCTGTGATTTCTGATGGGACTTGGAAGTCTGGGCCATTCTGCACTACAGATGCCTCCACATTCTACAGCAGATGCATCCATGGTGACCATGGTAGTGGAAAGCAGAGTATGGAATTTTGCCCATGGAGGGTCTTGGGGTGTGGAGCCACCACTGTAGGCAATAAAAGCAGCAGCATGCATGCTGTGGTGACTCTGACAATAACTGCTTATGTTGGTGCCGCTAAAGCTTCAGCACCCACTGCACTGGCCTCATATGCAGTCAAGTACAGCTTGCCATAAATACAGAATTTACTATGTACCTCAAAATTCTTAGTATGAACTTCACATTGCCACTCTAAGTCTAGAAGAGATACTGCAAGGACAGTCAAAAGACCATGATTTTCTCTTCTCTCAGAAAGGTTTTGCAAACTCTGGTATTTTTATGGTACATCTGAGAAAGGTAATAAACTAGCTGGGTGAAAATTGTGACATGAGTGGCTGACTGTGCTGTCCAAGAGTCTGAACAATCTGGTTGGTTAGCTCCTTCAAGGAGGTTACATAAAGGAGCTAATCATTTAAACAAGGGAAGATTTCAGACCCTAGTAGCATCTAGAGGTCTGGTACTACTCCCATGTACCTGTGGTGAGACCATAGAACAGGGTTACAAACTGGTAAAAATTAGCTCCTAACCAGAAGTGTGGGTAGTTCCTGAATTTCTTGAAAATTCATTATATTATGGTAGTTATCCTGGAGATTCAAACAGCACATCTAATCTTCTCTTTGCACACATGGGAGGACTATATGCACTGAGATTTGTAACTTTTCCTTGACTGTGAAATGGTTTAGGTCACTAAGGCCTAGAATGGTCTTCTGTCTTTTCTGACACCAAAAAGAATCTTGAGCAGTAACCCTGACCTCTTTGGTGAGACCTCCTTGATGGCTCTTTTAGTAGGAGATTTACTAGCCCCTGCTTTGCTTTCTTCTTCTGATGGGATGGGGTTTGGCAGGATCTTGGTTTATGGACATATTAAGGTAAAGAGGATTCTAATATCATGCCCCCTGACCCACTTGTCCAGAGTGACTTATGGTAGAGGGACAAACTATACACAACTGCCTTCAGAGGGAAGCAGTCAGAGAAGCCTTCAGGAGTGCTGCTTATAGCCTATGAAATGCCTGCTGACGCCCTACTGGTTGTGGTTACCTTTGCTTCTATAACTATTATTTTTACTTAAGAAGATTTGATTATGCAGCATTCCCAGTCTCCCAGTGATCTTGTTGTGTCTTGCAATGAAGCCACTGTCTCTTCTATATCTCCTCTATATTTTTGTAAGGGATCTTTGCAGATGCTGGAAATTATTTTTTTTCCTCCAAACATCTTTATTAAATTTTCACATATGACAAAGGCAATCTTACATTTATATAAATGATACCACTTTAGTTGCAGTTTACATCATAGACACCATTGAAACAACTGTAGTTGCAAACATTACACATCACTTATAAATCATCCAGTCATTGTCAGTTAAGCATTATATGGCTCATTCAAATCCTGCCTCTTAATCCTTGTTCCTGGTCTGCATACATTGTTTCCACAATTCCCATTTTTTCCTTTGCAGTTTGCTCCTTCCCTTTTCTAAAGATCCCAATTCCAGTTGTTTCATCTCTGCTACTATATTCACTACGTCTAGTAAAGTTGCTCTAGGCTTTGATTTCCATTTTCTAGTAATTGCTTTTTTGGCAGCCACCATAATAAGACTCAGCAAGGCTTTACAGTGTCTAGGCAATTCTGATTATGTAGCATAACTAAAAAAAAATCATCTCCCCAGTCAGTCCAATCTGCTCACCCTGCATCTCCGACATCCCTAAAGTCTGTCAGCTCATTACACTTCCAAAAAATATGCTCCCAGCTACCTCTTTCTTGCCCATCACACCTCCAACATTTGCTATCCACCTAGGTAAAATTCTTTGGAGTCTACTTAGGGTATAAAAATATCAATGCAAACACTTCCAGGCAAAGATCCTAAACTTCGAGACTTTGTTGCATATTTGGGAGACACATACATCCCCTCACTGCCTTTTTGTGAACTGCTTATCCAATCTCTCTTCCTAATCCTTTATAAGCTCCTCTGATTGATTCATATAATTATCATGCAATATTTTATATGCTTTACTAATTATTCCTTTTTCAATGTCAGCTTCCATTCTAGATTCTATTAAAAACTCTACCAGTGCTGGTCTTTCATTTAGGAGTCCCCTATTTCTTTCTCTTTGTCTATACTCTGATATCAGTCCTTGATAGGGAAGGCAATCTCTAACCTGCAGTCCAAATAAATTCTTGGCCTCTTCCCATTCTACTATCTTTCCCTTTCTAGTTATTTGCTCCCAATACCTTGGTTTCTTTGCCAGTTCTCTCCAATAAATTCCAGGCCCTCTTGCCTATTATCTGTATCCCTGACCACAGTCATCCCTACTGGCAAAATCTCTTTTCTCCATTCTCGTGCTGGTTTGGTTCTTAGAATACTACCTGTTATTTTATGAACATAATACTCTGTATGATTTTGGTTGTTTTCCTTCAGATGCTGGAACTTATGTCCACAACTTTGAAGGTTTAGTCTATCAGAGCTCAAAGCAAGAGTTCTTCTACGCTTTTAATGTACCTGCTGACCTGTAAAGGAGGAATCTAAAAACATTTCCCTAATATCTTCTACAAATTCTGTGAGCCGGAGATATTCATGTATTCACAATGCAATGCCTGCAGCTGTAACTCTGCTAGAGCCCTCAGCTATGTGACAAATGATGTACTATGCAGTTTGTTAGGCTGGAGAAAGTGGATACCTGGGTCTTAACCTTTAACAACCTTTCAGCAAACTAGAGCATTTCATCAGTAATCTCTTTCTCTGGAAGTACTCCATGTGAGTTAAATAGTTCAATGTCCTCAGGGCTAAAGTGGTGGGTGTGAATACTCACTTTCCAAACCAATCCTTTGCTTTTAGACTCCTTATCTGAAGGTTAGATGGTGGGGCTCTAGGAAGGCGGAGCCCTCTTCAAGGCTGCTGCTAAAAAACAGTGTCTGGTTTTGGAGTTTCTGAACAGAATGACCAATCCCTGGGTGAAGAAAAACATCTTGTCTGCCTTTCTGGGTATGAGAACTGCTGTATCAGTGCTGTCTTGCACAGCAATTTAATTAAATTCAGAAGAAATAAACCACACTGCTGTATGAACAGAAAGTTCATTTGTGTGCAACAAGCTACAGAAGCAAAACTCAGACAACGGTGTGCACCTCCACATTATAGTGACATAACATATGGTCTACTGACACTAGAAGGGATGCTTCCAGACCAGAAGATCTTTATCAGCCATGCTACTGTTACTTGCTGCAAAAACATCCTCTGACTAATTTTTAACATTAACAAGTCCTACTGACACACTATAGCATGATTGCACACCAAATATCCAATGAAGAGAATTTAAAGACTTACCCTAATGTCTGCATACAGTCCACATCCTGGCAATGGAGAGTCTCCTACTCGACCAGGATATTTGAAAGGAGTCCCAGAAGTTGAAACTCCTGGCAAGATTTGAAAAGGAGTCCAATTAGTAACTAATTATATTATATATTAATGTATGTGCTTCAGATTATGATGAAAGAAGCCCATTCCTTACCCACGGTGATATTTCCGTGAAGATCCAAAGCAATCAGACCTATTTGCAAAAGGAGAGATTAGATTAGCTTTATTGTTTCTGACCTCACATAATACTTAGATTTACTATTCATCTGCATACCCATGAGCCATGCTAATGCACTGCAGGAAAAGAAAAAATTCTAACTTTATAATATCATAATATTAACAGTGTAATACTCCTTTTATCTCAATCCCTTCTCTTTGGGGATTTATGATGCTCATTCATGAAACTTCAGGTAATAATATTACACTTTGCAGCTGCTTTTAAAACAAAACATCTATTCATACTGCATACTTTCTATAATAAACAGAGGTAAAGACATCTGTACAAGTTGTACAAAAATACCTATTATTATGCTTAGAGGTGATACAAAAATCAGCCTCAAGTGAACAATACAAGCTTACAGCTTTTATAAGAAAAACTCATCTTGATAAAACATCAGTCCACCTTGTGTAACTTATTACTAACAACTGAAAATCAAGTAGTACATGTTCACTTCATGTGAACAGTTGCATCTCATCACATTCCAGTGCTCACACTCTAACCTTTTAATCCATAAAAGGACTATATCCATTACTGTCTGTAACATCTGTATCACTTACATCACTTCTAATCTTGAAAATCTGCATTAACACTTTTCTGTGCCAACATCTTTTATATCAAAATGTACAATATTAGTGCAGCTGTGTCAGTGGAAAAGTACTAAGAAACATTCAACTGCACACACTGTTTGCACCTTTTATGCCCTTAAAGCCCACTTCTTACTTACTTTTAATCAAAGTCATTTACCTAATCGAAATACTCTCAACTCTTTGTGTATTACGCAGGTTTAAAGTAGTTCTACAAATAAGATAAAAGATATACATTACCGTTAGTTGACCACTACAATACAAACCTACCAAAGGCCAGATGTTCAGCAATAAGCAGTTAGTACCACTACTGGTTGGTATACTGGGCAGTGCATCCATCTGGCACCCCCACCCCCTGACTGAGGGTCAAAAAAATAGTCGGCTTAAATGATTATTGACAATAAATTATTTTCTGGGAATGGATAAAATGCAGATTTGATCCCTTAACAGCTTGTGGCCATAGTAGCTACCCCTTTAACTTGCCTTCTTGCACCCTTGGCCACTGGTCTTAATGTATGTTTCACACAGTGTCTTCCTTCAATGTTACGAGAAAGAATGGAATCTTTGTTGGATGATACTGCTTAATAATTACCTGTTTCTCCACTACTAGGAATGTAATGTAATACTGCTTACAATTTACAATTCTTTTTGCTTAATATGTACACCAAAAGTACAGCAAAAAAATAAGTTATGTACTCACCATAACATTCCATGTGTGCTGTCCATCTCACCTTCATTCTGTACTGGATGGGTTCGGAACTGATCCTTGGTTCCGACTCGGCCTTAAACAAAAGCTCTAAGTCTTCAACTAGCTCATGGCTTACCCTATCCCATGATGCTCTAGGAAGCTCCCCAGATTTTGTTTGCTGGTATAATAATAATATAAGCTTATGAAAATTTACTACTATAATAGCCAAGAAGAGGGTCGCCAAGTGAATCCTCTCAGTCATCCAGAAGCTAAAGGCTGGGGGAATGAGGGTGGGTGTAAGAATGAAGGTGAGATGGACAACACACATGGAACGTTATGGTGAGTACATAACTTCTTTATGTGATGTTGTCCTACTTTGCCTTCATTCTGTTCTGGTTGGAAGAGCATCCCTAGCACCATCTGTCTTAGATGGCTCAAGGGAGAATATTCTTCAGAACAGTGGACCCAAAAGAGGTCCTGTCCCTGATGGCCAAATCAACTCTGTAATGAGTAATAAAGGTATGAGGTCTTGCCCATGTTGCTGCAGCGCAAATGGTATCAAGTGGCAGTTTTGCCCGAAAGCCGGAAGAGGTAGATATAGCTCTGGTAGAATGACCTCTTACTTTGTTGGGAAGTTGTTTGTTCTGCGATTTGTAGGTGAATGTAATACAATCTGACAGCCATCTAGAAATAGTGACCTTAGTAACTGGAGCACCTTTCTTGCAGTCTGAGAAGGACAGAAAAAATTGGTCAGTCTTCCTAAAGTCCTTCGTTCTATGCAAGTAGAAACGTAACTGTCTATGTACATCTAGTTGATGTAGCATACATTCTGCCTTATTGCCATAATTAGGAAAAAAAATGCTAAGTCTATAGATTTGTTTCAGTTTGATTCAGAACATACTTTAGGTAGAAAGGACGGGTTTGCTCGTAGAGACACCCTGTCTGTGGAACATCATATTGGAGGGGTTGATAGACAATGCTTGTAAGGCGGTCCACACAGCCTATCTGGACCTCGCCAAGGCCTTTGACACCACCCCCCACTCTGGAATCATAGACGGACTTGCTAAGCTGGGCATTAATCCCTACGTCACTCGATGGGTTGCCAACTGGCTTACTGACAGAACCCACACTGTAAAAGTAGCTGACTCCAAATCCAGCTCCAGACAAGTGACAAGTGGAGAAACTCAGGGTTCAGTCCTGGGACCACTCTTGTTTGGCATCTTCTTCTCTGAAGTACAGGCCAACACTAATGGACTCTGGTTAACAAAGTTCGCAGAAGACTGCAAACTGGGAGCCATTATTGAATCCCCAAATGATGTGGATACTCTACAAAAGGGCCTTACAGAAACAGATGCTTGGTGCCAGAGCCATGGGCTCAAGCTCAATGCAAAGAAATGTATAGTTATCCCCTTTGGGAAAAAAACATGTACCCATGAATTACCACATAGGTGGCAGTACATTAAACACCGAAAGTGTGATAAGAGACTTAGGGACACAGATGGACATTGGTCTCACCTTCGTTAACCACATCGTCACCTTCGTTAACCACATCGCCACAACAGTCAGGAAATCCTTCTATGTAGCACACCTCATCACTAAGGGCTTTTCATCCAGAAAAAAGGAGGTCATTGTCCCACTGTACTCATTCCTCAATAGACCCATTATAGAATACAATGACCCGTTTGGTATGTACCTCTGAAGACATCTGCAACAACTGGAAAGGCCACAGAAATACCTCACTAAAAGAATCACAGGCCTAAATCAGATGCCCTATGCTGACCACCTTAAAAAACTCCAGCTATACTCTGTCGCATATAGTCTACTTAGAGGCGATCTCTGCTTAACATACAAGGCCATGTCAAACCCAGACTGTTGGATATGCTATACTTAAAGAAATCTCAATCCCTCATAGCCACACGCTCCAGGGATCTAAACCTTGTCATCACAATAAACAAAATATGCTGGAGGGATAGGTTCCTGACCCAGAGACTCCCCAGACTCTGGAATAGACTGCCCATACATGTCAAGCAGAGCACCTCTTTGGCTCCCTTCAAAAGGAACCTTGACGACTGGATGGGAGAAAGGAAATTCACCTCGGGGATCACATCAGTCGCCCTGCTAGACAGGGGTCCAGGGTAGTAAATAGTGTGGGAAGAAATAGCCAGGGAATTGTTATGGCTAGGCTTGTATAGGCCCTAGGGCCGATAGCCTAGTACTAACCTATGAACCTGAAACTCTTCTAGCTGAAGTGATAGCTATTAAAAGAATTGTCTTTCAGGTTAAAAACTTCCAGATCGTAGGATGATGCAGGTTCAAAAGGGGGAAGAATCACACGGGATAACACAAAATTCAGGTCTCATGGTGCTATAGGTGGTTTAATGGGCGGTCTCAATAAAATGGTACCCCTCAGGAAAGCTTTGCAAAGTCTGTGGGACATCACATTCGGCCCCGATTCACCTATATGGAAGTTTGAGATGGCTGCTAATTGAACACAAATAGTACCTGCAGCCACCCCCTCATGAAATAGTTTTGCCAAGAACTCCAGTATGGAAGATATAGGACCACAGAAAGGGTCAATATGATTATTCAAGGCCCAAAAGGAAAATCTCTTCCATTTGCTAATATCCAATTTTCTTGTCGAAGCCTTATGAGATGTAATCAAGACAGGTTTCACTGAAGGGGAAAGGTCAGGTAGCCTGGCTATGTTTGGAATCAGAGCAGCCAGGCTGTCAACCTTAGAGTTTGAAGAGATGGCTGGAGCATTCCCGACACATGAGTCAGAAGATCTGGAACTGGGTCCAGAATCCAAGGCTCCTCCTGGAGATGAGGCCAAAGGAAGGGGAACCAGATTTGACGAGACAAGTAAGGGGCAGCAAGTATCAAGGTCCTTCCCAAGGAGCTGGCTTTCTGAAGAACTTTGGGTATCAACGGGAAGGGAGGAAAGGCATAGAGGAGACCAGAGGGCCAATTGTGTACAAGTGCATCCCTTGGTGACTCCCCCAGAGAGGGGATTAGGACTAGGCAACTGCTGCATTTGGCATTCATGGACGTGGCAAAAAGGTCACAGTAAGGCTGGCCCCATTTCTGGAAAATCATTTCCTCTATGTCTTGATTTAAGGACCACTAGTGAGAAATCAGAATCGCCCTACTGTGCATTGTTATCGAAAAACATTGGGAACAGGTCGCCCACTGCCATACTCTCAGGGCCTCCTGGCAAAGGGGGTAAGATCTGGTTCCTCCTTGTTTGTTTATATACCATACGACCGACATATTGTCTGTTTGTATTGTAATGGTTCCTAGCGCAAGAGAATCTTGGAATGCCTGCAATGCTAAAAGCACCGCTCTCATCTCTTGGACAATGATATGCAAGTGGGCCTCGTGATCCTGCCAAGTGCCTTAGACTGTCCTTCCCTGGTAATGCCCCCCCAAGCTATATGGGAAGTGTCCATAGTCACTGTGGCTAAAGGCTGTGGAAGAACAAAGGGTCGACTTAAAGACACATGAGTGGAGTGAACCCACCAACAAAGGTCTTTCCTGCAAGATTCTGTTATGATGATTTGGTGGGACATGGGTAGTTCCTGCACAGACCACAGAATGAACAGCAGCCACTGTAGAATCCTACGTGTGGAGCCGCACCAATGGAATCATGTTTATTGCTGCTGCCATGGTGCCTAGCACTTTCAGAACTGTTCTTGCTTGAACCTTCCTCTTGAAAAGAAGGTTTATGACCTGATGCTGCAGGGCTTGTACTCTTTCTAGGGGAAGCTTTACCATCAATTCTGTAGTACCTAAGTCTGCTCCTATAAAAATGATATGTTGAGATGGCAATAAGGCACATTTGTCATAATTGGGTCTATATTAGAACATTGAAATTTCACAATTTCAAATGTTCTAACATTGACCCCTTTTCGGCGAACGCAGACAACATCTAAACTGTAAAAACACCACTAACTATCCACTTACCTTAACCCAAACCCTAATCCTAAGGTCCGTCACTATCGTACACTCACCTCACCCGTGTCCTAACCCTAACTCACCTAACTCACCCTAACCCTCACGTCCACACAATCGCACAAATACCTAACCCGCACCCTAACCCTAACTCACCTAACCCGCCCTAACCCTCACGTCCACACAATCGCACACATACCTAACCCTAACTCTAACTCACCCAACCCGCGCCCAATCGCACACTTACCTGAACCTGACCCGTAACTTTCCAGCACAGCGCTGAAAATAGCAAAACAACAGAAATGGATAACCAAATTCTTTCCCTAGGAAAAAAATTTGTTTTTCTGTTTTTTCACTATTTTCAGCGTTCGCTGAATAGGGGTCGATATTAGAACATTCAAAATTATGAAATTTCGATGTTCTAATATAGACCCATCATAATTTACTGTGATTCCTAAATGAGAGCAGAGTTTCAATGTGGTGTCGCTTGCTTTTATTACAAGATGCTCAGTGGTAGCGGTAAGGAGCCAGTCGTCTAGGTACGGAAACACTCTGAATCCTAGACATCTCAGGTGAGCCACAACTACTGCCAACTACTGCCATACATTTGGTGAACACTCTAGGGGCTGTAGTGAGACCAAACTGGTAGTGACTGGCTCCTAGCCAAAAGCGTAAATGACTTCTGGATCACCTGTCCATTTTTATGTCATAGTACGTATCCTGGAGGTCTATATAGCACATCCAGTTGTCTTTTCCCAGAAAAGGGAAATTTGCCTGCAGTGTTACCATCCAGAACTTTGATTTTCTTACTGCTTTGTTCAGTCTGCTGAGATCCAAGATGGGTCTCCAGTCCCCTGTTTTCTTTGTAGCTATAAAGAACCTTGAGCAAGTTCTGGATCCTATTTCGTCTGCGGGGACTGTTTGGATGACTCTTTTTCTAGCAACTTTTGTATTTCTAGGGTTGCCTGTTTCCTGTGACTGGGTTGAACGTCCAGGATATTTTCTATGTGTGGGGAAGGGAAGGAAAAGGGTATGTGTAGCCTCTGGATATGATGCTTTGTACCCATTTGGCTTTTGTTATTTTTAGGCAGGCTTCTGGGTACAAAGATAAGTGAACCCCAACTGCTTCCAGAGATGGACAGGTGGGCCTCCTTTCAGGAGTGCTGAAAAGGCTTGCCAAGGAAGGATTGCCTGTCACCCTGGTTTTGCGGACCCCCCCCGCTGCACGGCCGGTGCCTTCCATTACTACTTTCCCCTCTGCCCCTGGGAGAAGAATCACCACGTGTGTCTTGAAAAACTCTCTGTGATTTTCAAAACCACATTGTTCCTCCTTTTTGACCTTTTGAATAAGGGTCTAGAAGGTAGGGAAAAACGGACTCCTACGGCAGAGAGAGTTTTTCCTTCCTGTTCACACCTGGTTAGTGTGTCTTTGACTTTAGGCCCAAACAAGGATGAGCCAACGAAGGGGGCGTTAACAAAGGAGGACTTAAAAAAAAGGGCTCCGCAAAGTTACACAAGCGTATCCAGGAATGCCTCCCTGGGGAAATTCCTGAATATGCTGTCCTGCTTGCTCCATCACCTGCATAGGAAATTAATTTCATGGAGGCATTTACCACTGAATTCAAAGTGAAGAGCTGGGAGGAAACTTTATCTGATACCCCCGCAGCTACTGTACCCTGGAGAGTATCTCCTCGCTCCTTCTGGAGATCTCTCTGCAATCTAGTAAAATGTGTCAGAGAATTCAGGGACCTGAGTGCAAAGGTCGCAGAAGAAAAGATGTGCTTTCCATATCTGTCCATCGTACTAGACTCTTTGTTCACAGGATGTCAAGAAGAGGAGATCTCTGACAGTTTCTTCTTGGTGTCTGCCGCCGCCACCTCCACAGCATCGACTGGGACACCTTTTGTAAGGAAAGTTTTATAACTGGGGGATGTAATGAATTTATTTGGCCTTTGGGGGACAGGTTCCACTGAGTCTGGAGACTCCCATGCCTTTCGACAAACTAGGTCCACAAGTTCATCAAAAGGCAGAGACACCCAAAGTGGCAGAAGGGTGAGACTGAAAAGCCTTCAGATAGACAGACTCCTCCTCAGAAGGGTTGATGGGCTTCCAGCCACCTCTCTGCTTAAGTATTTCTAGGATGTCTGCAAAGGAGACATCCTCAGAGGGTGATTGTTTGGACTCTTCTGACTCATCAAGGTCTGTGTCAGATGTGATGGACTCCCTGGGGTGTCCAGATGCTTCCTCTTCCATAGTCTCTTACGAGGGACCTCTTCAGAAGGATATTCTGGAGAGGTTTCAGAAGAGAGAGGTTCACCCAATGGGGCACCCCTGAGGCTGTGGGTCTCTGCATCTGTGTGGATGCAGTTGTGCCAAGACGGACACTGGTGCTTTTGAGGGAGGAATGACTGGACCTGAGAGTGGAGCTGTCTCTGGGGACAACGCTCTCCTCATCACCTCGAAGGCCCCCCCGCCCATGATCCGAGGAAGCTCCCAGTTCCAAATTACTAGAAAGCATCCTCGGCACCAAGCAGGTTGGCTCCAGGGCCGATGTAGGAGCCGAGTTCACTTGTGCCGAAGCCCCGAGAGGAAAGTATGGATCTGACAAACGTCCGATCTAATTGCCCCCCCCCCCCCATCTGGACCCGATCAGAGAGCATCGGCTCCTAGACTCCTCGAGCTCAGACTGCACTGAGGAAGTTGGAGCAGTAGTCGGGACCGAAGATCCTGGGAGAGGTCTCAGCTCTGATGGTTCCACTACAATCAGCTCCATACATTCCTGTTCCGAAGTCCTGAGTCCGATCGCAGGAGGAATTGATGGTGACAGGGAAGGTTTAGTCAGTTCAGAAACCCTCTGTGTCAGCTCTGACAAAAGTATGGCTAGCGCCAGTGTCCTCAAAAGTCTCCGCACCATGTGATTCACATCATCATCTGAAAGGCTCCTGGAGGATCGAGAGGAGGGAGCAGGAGATCTTGAAACTTGCAAGATTGGTAATCTTAACGTTGGAGAAATTGGCTCTAGTTCTGGGGACCGGCTCCGAGCTTGAAACACCAACGGTTCCAATACTAAAGGAGCTGAGGTAGAAGGTTTCTCAGGCTCGACAGGTTTTAGGTCCGATGAGGAAATTTTTGGCAACTTTTTAGTTGGCTCAGACTGAGCCTCCAACGAAGTAGAAAAGGATCTTTTACCTGACTTTAAAGAAGGGGAAGGGGTCTGTTTTGTAGGACCCTGACCTTTTCCTATGGCCTCTGAAAAGGAAGTCTTGAATAACCACCGTAAGTATCAATTTATTCTTCCTTTCAAGAAGAACCATGTGACTAAATGAATGGTAAATGGCACAAAATTCTTGTAAGTGTACTGCACCAAGGCAGTACACACACACAGTATGACAGTCAGTCATCGACATTTTCTGACTGTACTTTGAACATTTTTTTTAAACCCAGAGGGTTTAGTATCTTTGGGCTGTTTTGACATGTTAACAGCAAAAAAACAACTTAGCACCGCAACTACTATGTATATAGAAAAACACTCTAAGGGAAAAGCCCTCTAATTTAAACTGGCTAAGGAGCCCTCTAACTAAAACAAGCTAGCTTAGTGGATGAAGGAAACACCAGAAACAAACATTTTTTTTTTTTGTGAACAAGCTTGCTTAACAGAAAAATATATAACACACACACAGGGAAAAGGCCTCTAATTTAAACGAGCTTGCTTAGGCAATAGGACAAATCCACCAAATAAACAGCTAGTCAACCAACCTACTTAACAGGAATTAACTAACGCACACGGTAAGGGAAAAACCCTCTAACTTAAATGGGCTAAGCAGCCCTCTTAAGCTAAACGAGCTAGCTTAATTAAGATAAACAACTAAATAAAATAGCTCTTAAAAAGGGGAAGAGCCTAAGGGGAATTATCGAAACACACACACACAGTAAAGGAAAAAAGGCACTCAACATAAACTGGGCTAAAAACAGCCCCCTAAGTCAAATGTCTAAGTTTAATTAACTATAAAAACTCAAATTTAAACATCTCAAACCAACGAGCCTGTAGAAGATATTTTAAATACACGCTGAGGAAAGCCGGGATAGGGTAGGAAAAATAGGCCTTGAGATTAATGATGGGCAACAGTCAAACAGCAAGGTAACGAATACAGACAAAAAACTGTTAAAAGAGGTTAAGCAATTAAACTGAGCTAAACTACTAACTATTTTAATCCCAAATGGGAAAAAAAACTATTAAACTTAGTAGGAGAAAAATGGCTGAAAAGAAATCACTTAGCCAGAGCCAGTGTGAAGCACCCAATCTTGTTTAGTGGCAAACGATATCTGGGAAGCTTCCTACAGCATCATGGGATAGGGAGTAAGCCACGAGCTAGTTGAAGACCTTAGCTATTGTATAAGGTCAAGTTGGAACCAAGGATTGGTTCCAAACCCAACCAGTACAGAATGAAGGCGAGATAGGACATCACATCTATTTTTTTTTTTTACATCTTATAAGTGTTATATACAAAAACAAATCCCTGGATCATGTGGTGATGTATGCCAATGTAATTCAAAGAATCATCTAACAGCAATTCAAAAGACAGATTTTACCTACTGCAACTTAAATATTCTGCTTTATTGAAAATGACTGCAGGGAAAACATATTCATTACAAAGGGGGTATATGCATTTTACTGCAAATGACACAATGCTGAGGACAGAAATGGAATGCAACCTTGGAGCATCTTGCTATACAATTCCAAGGTGGCACAACTATGTGAATAAGTAGACAAGTACAAGTTAATTAGTTTTAAATCATCCCTGCTAACAAAGTGTTAATGACCTGACAGTATACAACAAACTTCGAGACTGTAGTAGTGCAAGACAAAACAGGAAGGCAGAGGCAGGTGAGAAACAGCAGTGGACAGTGCAATATGCAAGATTGACACGATAATGAAGGTAAGAACAGAGTGGGGAACAAAAGCATCACCTGCAAGGAGATGGAAAGCAACACAGGAAGCAAACTCCACAGTACTATAAGGACAGATTAGCAGCTAGGTACTTTGCAAGGAAAAAAAAAGCACACAATTTTTTTTCCCAAAACAGGCAAATAATAAGCCAGATCTGTATGGTCTACCATAATATCCTGCAGGTACCCACTGCAAAATGACATGCCAGTATCATCAAAAAAGAGAAGAGAAACAGGCCTGCCTAGATTACAAACCTATCAACAGTTGAATATGTACACAATTGTTTATTCATTAGTTCATTCATCTGTTGGTCCTTTCAGACATGTTCCAGGAAAACGTAAATAGTACGCATGAAAGCTATATTTATAATCAAAATAAAATATGAAATTATTTAAGAGAAAAATTAAAATAGTTACAAACATACATATATAATACAAACATTCAAACAGCATGCAGCTACCCAAGGAAACCCCTAAAACCTGAATACACACACACACACACACACACACACACACACACACACACACACACACACACACACACACACACACACACACACACACACATATACAAAACAATCAAACATCTGCGCACTAACAGCACACTGTGTTATTGTTAGGTGCTACACAGTCAGTGTCTGCAGCCATGTACTGTGCCAAATACTCACATTTGTTTTGTCATATAAACAGTGCATGTGTGAACAGCTAGTCTACATAGTTATTCATCTTTTGTGCAGCAGAAATAGTGCCATAGGCCCTACATCAGGATTCCTATACCACTATTTTATTTGGGCATTTTTATACATATGCTATACCCTTGCTGGGGGGAGGGATAGCTTGTTCCACAAAACTTAAAAAAGAACTGTTATGCTTACCTACTGGGAGAAACACTGACAATTCTTGATGTCACAAAACACATCACCCACCACTATCACAATTAAAGACGATATTGTGATATATGTAAAATACATGTGCCCTGGTCCTTGTTCACACCCATGTAGCACAGGCAGATAGATGTACATCAGAGTACTGCACAGTTTTATGTAGTCACAACTTATCAGTGATCAGTTCCTGACCTTACTGGAGAGGATACCCTTGCATAAAAATTCTGTACAAAATTGTTAGCCATAGTTAGGGCATGACTTGACCTACCTGTAGCCATATTACTACAATCTGCAAACCTGAATAGGTGCTGTGAGACAGCCACTACAGAAAGTGGTACCAACACAGCTATGAATTAACTAAACTGTCACATAAGGAATGAAAGATGCCAGCATGCAACCTTTTTTTTTTTGAGGTTCTGCATTTCCCAAATGCCTCCCTGTCTGCCTTTCTAGGCCTACCATTCTTACTATGGAGGGAACACCTACACCTGCATTTAAAAAACTAGGGAACAGGTAACAGGAGAAAGAAAAAAAAAAACACTAATTTCTCTTTTTAACATGATGTGTGGCGTGAGTAATGCAAATGCATGAAACCTGTTAGTCTAACAATAACTTTCTATCAATTCATCGTTATCAGTTCAAATCACCAATCACTCCATGGATAACTTCTTGGGTGGGGTATGAAGGGAGGGGAATCAGTGATCAGTCCCTTCCACACAGCTGCACTCAACTTACTGAGAGAGATCCTCAAAGTGGGTCTTCAGTATGGATTAACAGATCTCTTTTCCTCCTGTCTCCACTATGTGCAGTGGTGTCACCATAGCACATGTGCAATGCCATGTATACACCCCCGTAATACACTTCCATGTATTTAAGGAATGGGTAGTAGAAATTATTTGAGAGTTATCTGGGAAGATAGACATTTCTTCAGTAGTTATAACTCATGAGTTGGATAAAATGAAAGTGGAGTTTAAAAATATGGTAGAAGTAAAAGAAAAATAGATATGGTTAAGAAGTAACAGAAATTATTTAGAGGGGTTGACAAGGGTTAAAGCATTGCAGAATAAGGGGAATCTCACAAAACAAGGGGAGGAACAACTGCGTAGTGCTAAAGATAATGGAGTATCTGGATAATATGCATTAGTTTAGAAGAAATTGCTGTTAAGCAACTGTTTTTTGATAACTTCAGAGCGCAAGAACTTTCAACACAATGACTTAGGCAACAGAAATAAGGAAGTGTTTTTGCAAAACTTGGGAGCCTATAATGAGAAAAATAACTAAGATCCTGTAGAGAATTTACAGATATGTCAGAAATTTCTAGAGCATTTACATAAAGCAGAGAAATGTAGAAATAAAGAAAGTGTGCAAATGGAAATACATATGGAAGACTTAAGTATGACAATGTTAGAGGTAGATGAGGCTCAACAATTAAGATAGGAAGAGATGAGATAAACTTGGTGATGTACAATGTATCTGCAGGAAGGTCTCCAGGAACAAACTGTGTTCCTATGGAAGACTGGAAGCTAGGAGAGAAGAAAATGATAATGATCTGATGGTTTATTTTAACAGAATTTTAAAAAGAGGGATGGCACTAACATCCTGGAAAAAAGCTGTGGTGGCTGTAATACCTAAAGACGGTAAAGGTCCATCAGATCTAGCTTCAAACAGACCCATTTCAATTTCAAATCATGATTATAAAGTTTTTATGTCTATCATAGCTAAACGAATGACAAAGGTATTGCTAAAATTGATAGATATGGATCAATGTGGTTTTGTGGAAGGAAGGCAAACATTTAACAACATTAACAGAACAATGATGATCCAGAGGGAAGCAAAATGCAAGAAAATAGCTCTGTTGTTGGTGGAGGTCGATACAAGAAAGCATTTAACACAGTAAGCTAGGATTTTATAAGCAGGGCAATGAATGCATTTTCATTTCCTGATACAATAATAAGGTTAATTAAGGGGATATATGAGGGATCAGTGTTTAAGAATTAAGGTGGGAGGGTTCCTCTCTGATACGTTGTGTCTGAACAGAAAAAACAGGCAGAGGGTCATCTTTCCACTTTGTCATTTGCTTTATATTTAGGGCCATTGGCAAAAAAACAAAAAAAAAAAAAAACAAAAACAAGGGACTAAGAAATTTAAGGATATAATTTGTATGGCAATCAAGAAAAAAGTTGACTTTATTTGCAAACAATATTATTTTATACCTGATAAAAAGGATATCTCAGTGTTGTAGAACATTCGGAGACAGTTTCAAAAGTATTTTTGGGATATAAATTAAAGAAGATAAAAAGATGGCTACAGTTGTACCAACATATGAACTGGTTCGGCAATACTCATATTTATGGGGGCACGATAAAATGAAGTATTTAGAAGTCTGGATTTAAAAGGATTATGTTATGGTAGTTACAGATATAACAGAAGAGACTAAAGCAAAAATAATACAAAAATTGAGAAAGTGGAAGCTCATGTTTATGGATATGGATAGCAAGATACAAACAGTGAAAATGTTTTTGGTCTCTTTAGTTTTATATATATAGCTCAACCAAAGCAGAAGTTCTGGACAATAATTAATAAAGAGTTGAAGGAATTTATCTGGGAGGGGCAGAGGGCAAGGGTCAATTCGGATAAGTTGATCCTTCTAATGGAACAAGGTTCACAGGTTGGTACTAGGCTATCGTCCCTAGGGCCTATACAAGCCTAGCCATAACAATTCCCTGGCTATTTCTTCCCACACTTCCCTGGACCCCTGTCTAGCAGGGCAACTGACGTGATCCCCAGGGTGAATATCCTTTCTCCCATCCAATAATCAAGGTTCCTTTTGAAGAGGGCCAAAGAGGCGCTCTGCTTGACATGTATAGACAGTCTATTCCAGAGTCTGGGGAGTCTCTGGGTCAGGAACCTATCCCTCCAGCATGTTTTGTTTATTGTGATGACAAGATTTAGATCCCTGGAGCGTGTGGCTATGAGGGTTTGGGATTTCTTTAAGTGTAGCATGTCCAACAGCTCTGGGTTTGACATGGCCTTGTATGTTAAGCAGAGATCGCCTTGGAGTAGACGATATGCGATAGAGTATAGCTAGAGTTTTTTAAGGCGTTCAGCATAGGGCATCTGCTTTAGGTCCGTGATTCTTTTAGTGAGGTATTTCTGCAGCCTTTCCAGTTGTTGCAGATGTCTTGAGAGGTACATACCAAATTGGACGTTGTATTCTACAATGGGTCTAATGAGGGATGAGTACGGTGGGACAATGACCTCCTTTTTTCTTAATGAAAAACCCTTAGTGATGAGGTGAGCCACATAGAAGGATTTCCTGACTGTTGTGGCAATGTGGTTATTGAAGGTGAGACCACTGTCCACCTGTGTCCCTAAGTCTCTTATCACACTTTCAGTATTTAGTGTACTGCCACCTATGTGATAATTCACGGGAGTTGGGAAGCCCTCCTTGGGCTGTTTGACTTATTCAAATAAGGGATTCAACTGTAAGTTCAGGGATTGGCTCATTTATTTTCCTATATTTTCCTTTACCAGCCAACTTGAATCCTCCATCTTATGATCGTAGAATGCCTTTAAATAACAGAACTGAAACTGGTATAACAACAGACAAGAAAGCTTGTCTATCAGTTCACTTAACAGGCTTTTTGAGGATTACTGGATTTGAAGGGATATTTTAGAGCTGCACAATTAAAGTTCATACACGTAACACAAGCAGAAAACTATAATTCAAAGTGAAAGGGATGTTGATGATGAAATGGGGGGATTCAAGAAATAAGGGGAGAGTTGGATTTTGGATGTAGACCCTTAAGGAGAATAACAACACAGAGAATATCATCTTCATAATTCATAAAGTAGCAGAAAGTATTTTAAGAACTAAGACAACACAAGAATGGTGAAAGGAGATTTTGATGATAGGGATGACAGCAACTAGGGGTACAGAGAATAGGCAAGAGGAGGCTGGAATTTACTGGACAAAATGGCAAAGGAACCAAGGTACTGGGAGCAAATAACTAGAGAGGGAAAGTTAATGCAATGGGAAAAGGCCAAGAAGACATATGGACTGCATGCTACAGACTCCTACTAGGGATTGATATCAGAGTAAGAACAAAAAGAAGGGGCTAAGGGAATCCTAACTGAAATACCTGTTCTGGTAGAGCTTTTAGTTAAATCTAAAACAGAAGTTGCTGTTAAAAATGGACAACCAGTATGGCATATAAAATATTGCACACTAACTATAGGAATCAATCAGAGGAGGTTAGAAAAAACAAGGAAGAAAGATTGGATTAGCAATTTACAGGGGAACAATGGTAGGACATATCCATATCCATGACTCACAAGTATGCAAGAAGATCTAGAAGATTTAGGGTTTTGCTTGGAAGCATTTGCATGGGTATTTTATACTCCAAGCAGACTCTAAAGAATTTTCCTGAGGTAGACAGGAAATTCTGGAGGTGTAAAAGTAAGAGGTAATTGGGGACATATGTTTTGGGAATGTAATCAGTTGGAAACTTCATAAATTCCCTTCAGCATACTCTGACAGAAATACTGGATGAGCAAATGGGTGTAACTAAGGAACATGCTGGCTTTAGAAATAACAGAACACTCTAAATGTAATGAAAAGTTGATTAAAATAAATAAAACACTGAAGGAATGTATCAATTCAAATAACTAAAGGTTGTAAAAAGTAGAAGAAGCTTTAGTTATTTATTCAGAGGAACTAATAAAACTGCAAAAATCAGAGGCTGAGATGAAGAAAACGCTGGCTGAGTATAAGGCTTCTCAAGAACTGTTTCAGAAATGGTAAGAATTAGAAGACAAAGCTCATAGAGAAAACCAGAAATTTTCTGCTGCACAAGGGAAACTGGAAAGAAGAGACTGTATTAATGTTATTAAAGTACAAATAAGCAACTGGACTGGTATTCCATAGCGGAATCTGTTAATACTGAAAGGGCACATGAAGTGTTTGCTCAAAATATGGCCATGAGAAAGCAGCCAAAACCTACATTAGTAAAGATGCAATCATACCAGCAGTAAGAGTTGATCCTTACAAAACTGTGTCAGAAAGGAAAAGTATTAAAAACTGTAGACAGAAGAATGTTTATGGAAAATTATTATTCACTGTGCACCAAGCAGAAAAGAATCAAATTTATCCCAGCAATCAGAGAATGTTGAGAGGTAGGTGTGAGAGTCAAGCTGTAGCATCCGTCTTCAGAATTTTACTTTTCCCTGGAGGATCACAGACAGTTTTGAATAAAGAACAGCATAAGGAGGAAATACAAAAAGGTTTATCCATCAAAAGGTAAGCCAACAAAAAGAAGGGGACTCTATTTCTCATTCTTCTGGCAATAAAGTTCATAGACAGACTATGCCAGTGAAACCTTTTCCAATGTTCCAATGGAAAAATAAAACTTGCCAGGAAAAAAACAGTGCAATACCTTGTACTTGAACTAAAGTCTGGTGTTGGGAGATTGATTTTAAATAGGATGAAGATCAGGATCACAGAAATGACTGAATAAATGGGAGACTGCAAAACACCAGTCACATTTTGAAGTATTGCTTTACAAGAAAAAGTAGTTGAGAAAGGCTGGACTTTTGCTGACTTTGTTAAAATTGCAGGTAGACTGTAAAGCCCATACCCCACTTTATGTCATTAATGTTTAGAACATCACTAAAAGGAAAATATACAACAGTAAGTAAAACAATTTTTTCTTACTAGCACTTGTATAAAACGTTTTGTGATATAAGCTGCATATTATACAGTAATATAGCAGAGTGTGCATCAGTGGAAATTAAGTTGTATGTGTTAGATATATTAAAGTTAACAAGTACTTTTTACTTGTGAGAAATATAGATTCTACAGTATAACAAGAGAAGCAAAGCTGGACACAAGCAAAATTAAGTTAATATGCTGTGATCGTGAGCAGCTGTGGTGGGGCATGGTGTAAAATGCACTGATTATAATATATGTAGAATTAAAATAATTTATCTTATTTTTACGAAAGTGGATGTCTAGATTAATACCCTCAGCTTAAGCTATAAACAACTGTGTTTTGTAAGTAAGCAGACTTGAAAAATAAGACAAAATGATGAAAGAAATGAAAAATGCTAAGATTCGTGCATCTGCAAAGTAAGTACTACTGCTGAGTTTAAGTGCAATTCCAGGGAAAATATTAAAAAGGCTTCTCTGCAATCAAGACTTTTCTTCAAATTAGAAGCAATCTGCATAAACATCTTAGGCCGCAGGTGCACCCCCCTCCAAACTTGAATAAGTACTATTGCTGAGTTTAAGTGCAATTCCAGGGAAAATATTAAAAAGGCTTCACTGCAATCAAGACTTTTCTTCATATTAGAAGCAATGTATGTCTTAACTTTTAACATAAAGACTTAATGTTAATGCCTTTATATACTGAGTTTTTTTGTTGTTTAAAGCATGCACACTTGCAGAGGCCTGTCTAGCTAACTCTCCTCCTCCCCCACTAGGAATGCATAGGACAGAAGTTATATAAGGGCTTGATAACAAAGGCGCCACCTTTTAAACACACTAATACTTCTCTTCTGCAGTCATCTCCCCTCTCTGTGAAGTGTGCTCTCTGTAAGTTAAGTTCTTTTTCTGTTTTTTTGCAACAACTGATACAACTGTATTCTGGAATAATGTTACAGCCATTTTGATTGAATTAATAACTGATTGTATGTAGGCAGTTTTTAGAATGTAATACTGCTTTTTATTTGTTTTTGTTACAGCCACTTGTTTGAAGTAATAACTGATTTTATGAAGGCAGCTGCTAGACTGCATTTTACAGGCTTTTTATTGATTTTTTTCTTACACAGTAGGTTTTCTGCTTGATAAATGTTATGTGCAAGAGTGCATTTTTTCTAGTTATGCTGCTTGGACTTAACTGCAAAACTACAAGTACTTTATTTAGAAATGGTTGTGGACTTGTATTGTGTATGAATACAGTAGAAACAGTTATTTACTGCATTCTAGTATAATTGCATTTCTATGTTTTGGTACTCACGTTCTTGACTGTTCTTTCTCCCTGTAATTACTTACCTAACCTGTTCCTAACCCCCTGCTGTCTGCTCTCTCACTAGCCTGTTAGCTGACTTCTGCTCTGGCTACCAACTACCCCCCCATCCCCTTCCTGCCTGCTACTAACAATCTGCAATGTTCTATGCCTTATAAATCTGTTGTCTCCTAATTACTTTTTGTTTTCTCCATTACAGCTGCTTAAACATCTTAGGCTGCAGGTGTACACCCCCCTCCAAACTTGAATAAGTCTATTGCTGAGTTTAAATGTGATTCCAGGGAAAATATTAAAAAGGCTTCTCTGCAATCAAGACTTTTCTTCATATTAAAAGCAATGTATGTCAACTTTCAGCATAAAGACTTAATGTTAATGCTTTTATATACTGAGTTTTTTTTTGTTGTTTAAACCATGCACACTTGCAGAGGCCTGTCTAGCTAGCCCAATTTTTCCTAACTCCAATCCTGTAAGATCCCATTTCAGACAGCAGTTGATGACACACTGCTGGATACTGTACCTCTCGCTCAGAGTTACAAGCCAAAATGTTTAATTTTTATCTATGGCTTTTAAATCCAACTGTACCTTTTTCCCCAGTTTCATCTGTGACCAGTCAATATTAGACTATTTTTGTAAGGCAATAGCTATCCACTTCCAAACTAAACTGCACTACCCCAGAATTAGTAACACCAGAAATAATTAACTTGTGCTAGTTTAGTCCCCCCTCTTGAACTGTACTGCCATTTACTTAACTGCAGTTCATCTATTCTCTTGGTACTCTCTCCATGTCACTTACCTGCAGTTTGAGTCAACTGATTGTGTTTGAACTGCCCATCCTGCAGAATCTGGCTGAGAGACATGTCAATCACTCCTACAGGACTCCTCCTGCAGTTAGTCCCTATCCTCCTCCCCACTAGGAATGCATAGGACAGAAGTTATATAAGGATCTGATAATGACGGCGCCATCTTTAAAGCACACTAATACTTCTCTTCTGCAGTCATCTCACCTCTCTGTGAAGTGTGCTTGCTTTAAGTTGTGTTTTTTTTTCTGTTTTTTTGCAACAACTGATACCACTGTACTGTGGAATAATGTTACAGCCATTTTGATTGAATTAATAATCTAATAGTCTCATTAACTATACTTCTACGCTAAAAGACAAACAATAGAAAAAAGAAACAAATTAAAGTTACAAGATAATTTGGTAGGGAACTTGTGATATACTTACACCCATTCATTTCTCATTCTCACTGTTCTGCCCAGACCCTGCATACAGATTGGCTCCGCACTGTCGCGGTCTGATTGACCCTGCTCCATTCGCTTATGGCTCAGTCCGCTCCCCTACCCTGCCTCCAATTCCCACCCACCCCCAGTACTACTACTTTTACTCTAACCCCTCATCACATCTTAAACCAATCAGTAACCTCTACTCAAAACAATCCACACCTACTATCTAGCTCCTTACCTTAAACAATCATAAGGCAGCAACTAGTCGTGCTTTCACATCCACCCCAAACTATAAACTACAGCAACGCTTACACCAAACTACTACTCCCGCAAAAAACACAAATCACCTTGGAATTTCTCTTCGTAACCCTCACATACCTAACAAACATCACTTGTATACACACAAACACTCTACTGGAAAACACTTTATTCCACACTACATATAGTTCCATAAAGACAAACTCACACACAAACTTTCTTATCACTCCCAGAATATTTAGAGATAGCTCAATACTGCACATACATAAATTCCACATAACTACATCTTATACTACTAAAATATCATTCAGATCCAACTTAGAAATAGCACTTACAATTAAACACATACTACTGATCACAAAGCTCCTACTTATATCAGGTGACGTACACCCAAACTCAGGTCCACTTAATATGTCACCATCAAACAAACAAAACTCTGACCTGCTAATTCTCAACATCAATACCAGGAGCATATCCAATAAGCTTCCTGACCTACATGCATTTATAACTCACTACTCCCCAGACATACTAACAATCACTAAGCCCTGGCTAAAACCCAACACCCAAAATGAAGAAATCCTCCCACCAGGATACAATATCTTAAGACTAGATAGAGTAGGCAAGAAGAGAGGCAAAATTGCAATTTTCTTTAAAAATAACCTAAAAATTAAACCTCTACAAATCCCACTTACCAAGTTTCAAAATGCCGAAATATTAGGTACAATTCTATACTTAAACAATAACAAAAAAATAATATTCTTTAATATTAAATTCCCCCAGGACACAACTCCCTACTATTGAGGAAATATTACAGTGGACCTCAAAGAATCTGCAACAAGTACTATCTTACTAGGTTATCTAAATACCAGCTGGACAGCCTGTAATTCTAACAACCCCACTAATCATATTAATCTCTTTGGTTTTCACAACTCATTCAACAACCTACTAGAGTTGATAAAAAAAACATAAACAATCCATTCTAGGTTGGACACTAATCAATTTCCCCAAACAAAATTACCAGATATCTACCAGATGGTCTCAGTGACCATCTCCCCACTTTTCTTCTTCGCAAACGCACCAACATACCCAAGCCCATAACCTTTAGACAAGTTAGAGATGACTGTAAACTAAACATACAGTAGCTAAACTCTACTCTAAAACTAACTGGAAACCATTACTAACCCTAGGTTTAGACCAATCCATGGAATACTTTAATAGCACTCTCTTAAATGTCCTCAACAAAGCTGCACCCACTGGAAAAATCAGAGACAAGGCAAAATATGCACCATGGCTGAGTAGGGACACAAGAGCCTTACTAAGGTCTTGAGATAAAGCTTGAAAAATCTGGACAAGGGATAACACTAGTATAGCCAAACAAAATTTCCAATAACTCAGAAATTGGCCCAAGAAACAAACCACGTCTGACAAAAATAACTATTTCCTCAGGGTCCAAAGCAAACACTCAAAAGACCCCCAAAAGTTTTGGCATGCTATCAATTCCCTTCTAAAACCAGGAAAAATTACCACTCCAGCCCTCTCCTCAGACAACAATACCAAAGATATAGCATCCCAATTTAATCATTACTTTACAGAATCCATCCTAAATCAATCCTCCCAGCTATCCAATAACAACCATACACATATGTCTACCAAATGCACCGAAAATACCCTCCTTTGCTCTCTCACCAGTTACCACTTCCACTATTAAAAAACTCCTCCTAAAACTGAAGCCAACCACCCTTGCAGCTGACAGTCTACCAGAAAAATTCCTAAACCTTGCTGCTGAATCCCTATCTTACCCAGTTTCTATCCTCATCAACTGCTCCATACAGGAAGCCTACATCCCCCTACTTTGGAAAGTTTCATATATTATACCACTTCATAAAGGTGGCAATTCTTGTGAATTCTCAAACTACTGTCCTATTGCCATTCTATCCCCCTTATCTAAACTGCTTGAAAAATGTATTCACTCTCAAGTCCTGATATTCCTAAACAGAAACAATCTTCTCTCCTCCACACAACATGGCTTCCGGCAAAATCACAGCACAACTGCTCTCCTCTCTTTCACCAACCAGGTCAACCTTCACAGAAATAATAATTTTGTTTCTGCAATATTTTTAGATCTCTCAAAAACATTTGATATGGTCTCACACTCCAAACTTTTAGACTCCCTGGCCGCCCAATCCTTTGCCCCTTTGACTATTGCCTGGTTTAAAAGCTATCTGTCACATACACAGCAATCAGTTCAGTGGCAAGGCATACAATCTCCTTTACTCCCAAGTATAATAGGCATACCACAAGGCTCAATTTTAGGCCCACTACTCTTCTCCAGATTTATCAACAATCTACACAACTCCACCCAGCATGCCTCATTTATACAGTATGCAGACGATTAGACTCTTATCTGCTCGTCCTCATCACTTTCCACTCTACAACTCACACAAGAATTGTTCAGTTCTGTGGAATGTTGGATTACTGATATCCAACTAATCCTAAACCTCAGTAAGACAAAATTGCTACTTTTTCCCCCCAACAAATCTATACCTACCCCCTCATCCTTTTCAATCTCTTCCAAAAATGGTACCATCATATCTCCCTCTGTCCATACCAAACTCCTCGGTGTAGAAATTGACAATAACCTACTCTTCGATGTTTGTATCTCTCAAACCATAAAAAAGGTCCACAAAAAATGGGAACCCTATATAGGTATAAATAATTCCTCTCAGAACAGGCACAAACCACTCTAGCCCAAACCCATCTACTCTCCACTCTAATGTATGCTGCACTAATTCTTACCCAAGTCAGAAAAATTGATCTCACCAGACTTCAATCATGTTACAATAAAATTGCCAAGTTTGCTAACAACTCCACCTTCAGTACCCATCACTGTCAATCTCTAAGGGAACTACGATGGTCAGAACTTCCCCAGCTACTCAAGTACCACCAGCTAGTCATTGCCTTTAATATTGTTAGACATCCTGAAAAAAAACAGCAATAAACTAGTTACTTTCTCCATACAGAACTAATCGTCCTCTCCGATCTACTGAGAAATTCCTCCTCTGCATCCCTAAAGCTAACAATAACTCAGGGAAAGCTTTTTTTTCCTTATGACATAGCTAGATCCTGGAATAACCTCCCCCTTCTCTGACCTCTGCCTCCACTAACACACATTTCAAAAATGCTCTCAAATCACATCTTATGAATACATGGCAATGTCCATGCATCACAATCTCAGCACACTTTAAGCCTTCCTTCTTACTATCTCTACTGTATATATGCTACAGTTAGGTGTCTTACTGTCAACTTGAAAGTGTATAATATGTCATGTCTAATCATATGATTTTTTTACTCTTTTATTCTATCTCACTACCCCAATGTTAAAGCTTGATGTATGAGACTCTCTATCTTTGTAAATTTACTCACTTAATGCTAATGTATTGTTTATTGTTTAGACTGGATAGTATGAGCCGTTTTATGTCTATACTTACTTCAATTATCACTGTTATATTATTGTTTGCATTATCATGTTGATGTTAATCTAATTGTGGAGCATTTCACCCCGGGCCTCCTCTGTAAATGGAACTGTGTCCAGTCGGACTATCCTGGTAAGCAAATGTAAAATAAATACAATTAGCTTGTTTTTTACTATTAGTATACGTTCTCAGAGGGAGTCAAGATGTCTGCAACTGAAGGCAGTTGCACATTCTGTTCTTAGTCAAATTTATAAAGATTCCTTCAAACAACTGAAGAGATGTTCACTGTTTTTTTTTTTTTACTTTTCTTTGCTGACTACTTTTATATGGAGATGAGCTTTCTGCAGGTGCAAGCAATTCATCTTGAGATTTCTGAGAATTCTTTGCTGAGAACAACAGCTTCTTATCATTGCCTATACTATCCATATCATCTTGGGAAATTAAAAATGGAAAGGGACAATGGCAAGCAGTTCAGTGAAAATAAAGTCTGAAATTATGGGAAGTTATTAAGAGATAGTGGCCTCCCTACCAGCCTTAATACTTTAATACATTTAATTGAACAATACACAATTTAGTTTTATTTAAAATAGCCAGTGCACTTTTTCTTAGAGCTAAAAGTTGATATTTTCTGAAAGTATGCAAGCTGTTTTTTTCACATCTGGGAGGGGAATATAGATAAGAAAAGAAAAGACAGAGGTCAGTGTAAGTGGCAAACCAGGCTGTAGCATGCACTATAACATCGGTAACCTTAACTGTAGATTATGTAATGCCCGTGGGTCCAGATGTTTATCTGGGGCAATTGCTCCTATCTGGAGAGTTAAACTTAATAGTTTGAAGCTGTACATAGTTGTGTTTGCCTGTTCTAAGTTATAGAGAATGGGGTGTTCTGACAATGTATTTAGTTTTTGTTTAAAAGTTGTAATTAAAACAAAAAGTCCTGAAAATGTGAATGCACTTCAAATGAAGGTGAGAAGAAACAACTATAAAAGATCAGCCTGCCAAACATTACTGTGTGCATTGCATGAAACACAAAAGTTTGGAATACAAATTAAAAAAAAAAAACTGTCTTCTATAATAAGTGGGAACAATACATTTTTATCATGATGCCTACACTATCCATATTACCTTGGAACATATACGGTCTTACAAGTATAAACAAAAAAGGAAAGATTATTGAATTATATTAAGAAATGTGAGTTGATTAGAAAAATCAGGAGTACCTTGGAAATTAACCAGAGTCTGGGTTTGGAGATGGAGATGAACAGGAAAAAAATTAGCAACTCTGAAATTTGTAAATAAATGTAAGAATGTAAAGTATAGATCACATTTGTGAAGTATGGCTTTACAAAAAAAAAGTGGCTGAGAAAGATTTAACTTTTCCGACTTTGTTAAACGTATAGGGAAATTGAAAAGCATATACCTTACTTCATGTCATTAATATTTGGAAGGACACAAAAGGGAAAAAAGTAAAACAATTTTTGTGCTTAACAATATTTGTATAAAACATTTCATGATATAAATTACATGTTATCTAGTAAAGTATTTTCAGTGATTGCTGTAAGTGATAAAGGTACTAAAACAAACAAGTACTGTTTTCTTTTTAAGTTTTAAGAAATGTAGGTATTAAATTGTTAAAAGAAAAAAGGCTATACAAAATCAGCTTTGTTTAAAAGTTAATATGCTGTAAACTTAGGGCTACTGGGCTAGGGGATGGAGTGTAAAAGTGCACTGATTATAATATACGTAGAATTTAGATATTTTCTCTTACTTCTGCATAGGTGAATGTCTGGATTAATACCCTTGGTTTAATCTAATAATTTTTCATGCAAGCATATGGGCTTTAAAAATAATATAACCCTCTGAATGTAATGAAAAGTTTTCCTTTAGCAAATAAATGTTCAGTTTGAGTTGATAATTTTGCATCTGTGGGCAGCTGTACATTCTATTCTCTTGTTTCCTTTGAGATACTACAGGTGCAGGCAATAAATACTGAAAGTTCTAGACACTGTTTGCTGAGAGATTTGCAGAATTAAAAGGTACAAGGGTAAGCAACTTGGTAAAAAGATAAAGTTTCAAATTACTGGAAGTGAATAAGAGCAGTTTTCCTGGTACCTAAATACTTCAATGCATTTACTAGAAACGTGTGTGTAATGTGGTTTTATTATAAATAGCTAGTGCACTTTTTCTTACAGCTAAAAGTTTAATGATTTCTGGAAGCAGACAAGCTGTTTCATCACATATGGGAGGGGACTACAGAAAAAACAAGAACATACAGCAATCACTGTAAGTAAGATCGCAGGCTGTAAAGTGCACCTTAGCATGGATAACCTTAATTTTAGGTTAGGTAATGCCTGTGGGTGCGGTTGTCAATTTGGGGCAATTGTTTCTATTAGGAGGGTTAAGCTTCATTATTTAAAGACATACTTTTGTGTGGTTGTTTTAAGTTAAAAAGTTATGGAGGTGTTCTAAGGGAGAGAGTGGGTTTTTGTCAGAGGGTTTTCAGTAAAAAAAAATCTTGTATACTATGACACTGGTTCAGATGGCGATGACAACAAACAACTGTATAAAAAATCAATCTGCCAAACACTGGTGGATACATGTAACACAAAAGCTGTAAATAGGCACTTTAAAAAGCTGTCCTATATAGCAGATGGGAATAATAACTTCTTATTATAATGGCTACACTATCCTTATTATATTGAAACATCAATGGCCTTACAGGTATAGACAAAAAGGTACGCGTAATGAATTATATTAAGAAATGCAGAGTGCAAATACCAATGCTACAGGAGCCACATTTGGAAAGAAGTGAGCAAATGAATTTGACAAAGAAAGGATTTCAGGATGGATACTAACTGGTAGAGGATCTCGAATAGAGACAGAAGAGGGAAAAATACAATAACGGCAGATTTGTGGTAGTAACGCGCTACTGGCAAGGGAGGAGGATTATAATGGCATGTATTTATATTCCACTTAAAAGTACTATCGATTATGAGCTTAAGAATATTTTGAGAGAAATAATCAGATTTTTAGCAGGGAATATTACTTATAAGTGGGGACTGGAACTTGATTTACAACAGTGATGATGTATTTTTTTTTGGGGGGGGCGACCTAGAAGGGAAAATATAACAAAAGATGGTAGATTTCTGAAGAAATTTATGAAAATATTTGATATGGACTTGAATTCAATACTAGGAACTCAAGACAGAATTTACATATTATTGCCCAAGGTATAACAACTGGGCTATACTAAACAGAAATGATACTTCATAGGAACGTGTGCATTTAAATAGAAGGTTTGACACACTTCTAAAAACTGTTTCAGATAATGAACCAATAATAGCCAAGACAAAAATGCAGGGTAATGAAGTAAAATGAGATACTGGCTCTTCTTCAACTACCAGTTAAAGAGGAATTTAAGGAATGGGTAGTGAAAATTATTCAGGAGTTATTAACAAAGATGGAAATTTCTTCAGAAGTTATAGCTAGTGGGTGGGATAAAATGAAAGTGGAGTTTAGTGTGGAAATAAAAGGAAAAGAGATATGGTTAAGAAGTAACATGGATTATTCAGAGGGGCTGACAAAGTTTAAAGTATTATAGAATAAGGGGAATCTCACTGAGCAAGAAAATTTGCAACTGCAGAGGCTAAAGAGAAAATAAGGGAGTATCTGCATAAAATGTATGAGTTTAGAAAGACTGCAACTGTTTTTTGATAATAACTACTGAACACAAAAACTTTTAGTACAATGACTTAGGCTACAGAAAGGGCTGTTTCCAAACTTGGGGAACCTATAACAAATAAATAAATAACCAGGCATCCTGTGGAAGTATTAGAAATGTTTCAGAAATTTTATGAAAATCTGTATGAACCAGAGAACTGTGGAAATCAAGAAATACCTCAAAATGAAATATTTATAGACAACTAAAGTATGCCAAGGTTACAGGTAGATGAGGTTCAACAATTAATAGTTAAGACTGGAGGAGATGAGATAAAAATTGTGACATATAATCAATCTGCAGGAAAGTCTCCAGGAGCAGTTCGTATTTCTCTGGAAGTTTGGAAACTAGGAAGGAAAGAAAGTGATACAGATCTGGACGGTTTTGTTTGACAGTATTTTAAAAGAAACAACATCCTAGAAGAAAGCTAATGTGGCTGTAATACCTAAAGATGGCAAAAACCCATCACACCCAGCTTCATATAGTCCCATTTCAATTTTAAACCATCACTGTAAAGTGCTTATGTCCATAATAGTTAAAATAATGACAAAGGTGTTGCCAGAACTGTAGATATGGATCAAAGTGGTTTTGTGAAGTCGCTGCAAACATTTGATAAGAAAAAACAATAATAATCTAAAGGGAAGCAGAATGTAAGAAAATATCACTGTTATTGGTGGGCCTTGATACAGGGAAAGCACTTGGCAAAGTAAGCTGGGTTTTTTATGAGTAGGACAATGGAAGCATTTGTACTCCCTGATACAATAATATGGTTAATTAGGAGGATATATGAAGGAGGATATATGAGGGATCAGAGTCAAAAAGTAAAGTGGGAGGGTTCCTCTCTGACAAGTGGCTGAAGAGTGGAACCAGGCAGGGATGTCCTCTTTCTCCGTTATTATTTGCTTTACACTGGTAAAGAAAATAAGGGACTCAGAAACTCAAGGATATAACTGGTATGGTAATCAACAACAGTTGGCTTTATTTGCAGATGATATTATTTTGTACTGGATAAAACCAGAAAAGGATATCTCAGTGCTGTGGAACATTTTTAGACAGTTTCAGGTCTTTTTTGGGATATAATATTAATGAAGATAAAACAAAGGCTGCAGCTGTAAACTATGTACCCACACATGAATTGGTTTAGCAATACCAATATTTATGGGAACACAATAAAATGAAGTATTTAGGAGTATGGACTAAAAAGGAATCTGTTATGGCAGCTAAGGATATGTGGGAAGAGACTAAAATGATAACACAAAAACTGAGAAACTGAAAACTCTTGCTTATGGATGCACTGCAAATGTTTTTAGTCCCTTTAGTTTTATTTAGCATATTTTTATCAACCAGAAAAGTTGTTGTGGATAATAATGAGATACAGAAATGTATCTAGGAGAGGAAGAGGACCAAGGGTCAAGTGGGATAAGTTAATCCTTACAATGGGAAAAGGTGGTTTAGGATTACCTGATTTGAAGATATATTTTTACAGCTACACAGTTAAGGCTCATACATATAACATAAACAGAAGCTATAATCTAAACTGGAAAGGAATGACAATGAAGCAGAAGGGAAATTCAAGAAATAAGGACATTGCGGGATTTAATAACATCAGTCATATAGAATATTATAGTTATAAAGTTGCAGAAAATATTCTAAGAACCAAGCCAACACTAGAATGAAGAAAGAAGATGTTGGCAATGGGGAAAAATGCAATTGGGGCACAGAATATAGACAAGAGGGGGTTGGAATTTACTGGAGAAAAATGGAAAAGGATCCAAAGCATCGGGAACAAATAACTACAGAGGGAAAGGTAACCGAATGGGAAGAGGCCAAGAAGCTATTTGGACTGCAGGCTAGAGACTGCCTTCCCTATCAAGGATTGCTGTCAGAGTACAGGCAAAGAGAAAGGGATAGAAGAATCTTAAGTGAAAGACCTATTCTGGTAGCTGAACGTAGAAAATAATCTGTTATTTAAAAAGGGGCAATTACAAGGGCATGTGAAATACTGCACTATAGCTAAAGGAACCAGTCAGAGGTTAGAAATGATTGGGAAGAGAGACTGGATAAGCAATCACAATCAATGAGAGAAGATGTGTATGGCTACCAACTATGCAACAAAGTCTAGAAGATTTAGGATTTTTGCTTAGAAGCGTTATAGGTATTAAGAAGCAAATTATTAAGAAAAAAAATGGAAATAGTGGAAGCAATACATGCAAAATAATGTTCTGGAGGAGAAGTGAGATTTAAGGGAAGGTAGGAATTGAGCAATTTATATAATGTTGGACTGATGACAATTACAAAGAAAGAAAATATGTGATGTATAATGTATGTAAATGGAAAAAAATATTTTTTTCTTTTCAGTTAATGTATGTTCATACCTCTCAACCTCTTAACGCAAGAAATTGAGACAAAGCCTGACATAATTGGAGGACAAAAGCCCCAAAATAGGGTCACATGTTAAATATCGCTATTATAAACTTAAAAAGTTGCTAGAATAACAGGATTTGTGTCAGCATCCATTTTCTGAAGGACATGAAGTATGCAACTGAAATGCATGTCATTATCTAGTGACTTTAATCTTTAGATCATCCCAGCGATTTGTCAAAAAACACAGTTTTGTTACGAACAGATCAAAATATCAGGCAAAAAAATCTGGACATTCTCTGAAAATATGTACAGTTGAGAGGTATGATGTTTACATATGTCTTAAGTGATAATTTAATAAAGGTGCCAAAAAAAATAGCCGGATGAAATAACTCTGTAAGTTGTAAAATGGTTGACTGCATTGCTTGCTGGATGATTTGATGCAACAGAGATTTCTTCAGACATAAAATGCCGCATGTAAAATCTCTTACTGGTAAACAGCATAATGCTGTTCCAGACTAAGTTTGTTGTCTTAAGTCACTTGCACTCCAACCTCTAGCCCATGCTACACAACAAATGCAGCTTATGGTCAAATCATGGCTTCTTACATGCAAGCAGACTAAGAAGTATACTTACTTGGGGAAGGGCATCCAGAGCACCACTGCAACCAACGGATGCATTACGGGTTTCCACAAGTGACTCTATATGCCCAGCATTACCTCCCTCAATCAACTGATCACTCAAGGGAGATAAAGTCATTCTGGTAATCTACCCACATCACAACAAATGACCAGTTCTTTTCTCGGTTTCTGGGGCTGATATCCTGTGGATGTCTAATTTGACATGGACTATATAATGCTCAGAACAGGAGAATGGTTCCCCCTCCACGTCCCTGGCTTAAAGGCGAAGCTGTAATATTAAGTTCAGATATATGGGGGTAGCAGTAGAAATAACATGAGTGAAGCTGAACATAAGACTGAGTAACTTCGTGGTCAGTTTACAGGTCTTGTCACTGACCTAAGCATGAAAGTTACCAAGAATTAGCTATGATGGTGACAGATAAATTAGATCAAGAAGGAAATACACACACACACACACACACACACACACACACACACACACACACACACACACACACACACACTCGCACACACACCTAACCAAAATAAAATAAAAAAGGGAAAAAAGTGGGGGGGAACAAAATCTTGCAGAAAAGTTTCACACTTACCTGGCAGAAGGTATACCAGAGGAATCTACAGTTATGCCTGTCCTCGAGACATTCTCAAAGAAGTTAGACATTCCAGTTTTAATCTGGTCAAAATTCCAACAAAAAGAATAGCAAGTAGCATTTCCATGTCATGATCTACTCTAAAACTGTCTAGGACAGAAAATAAAATAGAAGTCCAGCTGGACAGAAGCCTCAAAATGTATACCAAAGCTCTTATCCAATCGGGTTTCCATGATAAAAGCCACAGCATGTCTGGGGTAATTCCCAGCCCGTCTTGGATTAATCTCGTATTAAATAATACTGTCCTCATCAATGTCTTGCTAGGGAAATAGGCCTTACCTACCAGTCTTGCATCATCATGTTAGTTAACCTATCTCCAAACAACCACAAATTACTAGAATTCAGATTTTTTTCTGTTACAAGACAATGAGGTTGAAAAATTGGCAACATCTAGCTCAGCCAGTCAAAAACTAAGACACTTATGCCAGCTCCAGTGGTGTAAACCCTGAATACAGATGAGGTGACACAAACTTAATTAACAGTCTGGGCATCTGACAGAGCTGGCAGGGATACACACACTCATGGGGGGGGGCTGAGATAGCAACTCACTACCACAGTCTCTCAGAGGAGGGACAGTTATGCAAATGTGAGGATTGAGACAGGCAATAGGATCACCATGCTAATGACAAGGGGTAGTCTTCAACGTCGGAGTGCAAAAGACTGCATCTTCGTGGGAAAGTAGCGTCAGACTCCTTGATAATGTGAACCACATATTCTCCAGACAATGGGAAGGGTTAGGCCACTACAAACACTTTAATTGCTGGGAAGCCTGCAAGGGTATAAAGAATCCTCATGGCTACATGAATGTTGTGCAGCACTGGTAAGCTCTTGCCTTAGTCCTAGGTGACATTCCAGTGTAAGGGAACGTATGAGACATATCTCACACAAGGAAGGTTTGCTGGTAGGCACTGTGGTAGATAACACACAGAAAAAAGCAAGACACTAGGTTTCTGACTGATAAGTAGGATCATACAAGATCTAACAACTATATTTACAGCAGCTTAAAGACCACTGTTGACATGTTATACTCATAAAACAACAAGTATGGTTAAATGTTATTAACTTTGACAGCAATATGCATGCAAACTTTAGTGAACATCCAGAGATACAAAGACAAGCAGTGAAAAGGCATTCAATTTAGATACATTATAGATAGAATAATTTATTTTCAAATATATCGACAACCGTATCACCCTTATCTTGAGGCAGAGAAGCATTTTACATAATTTTTAACAGTCATAGCTGCAGCCAAACAAGGCTGGTCCAGTTTGAAGGAAACGGGTCTGAATCAGTAACTACAGTGTTCTGACACAGTGGAACATGGTTTGAAAAAGTGAAACCTTTAAGAATGATATTACATTACTGAAAAAAAAAACTTTTCTCAATGTCTATTTTTGTGAGCAATGGGTGGGCAGAAAAAGAACTAGAAGGAAACAAAGGTAAAGCCAGGCATATTGCAAGTACTCAAAGGTATGCACTTTTTAAGGTTTATATTTTGTGATTCTGACTAAACAATTGCAGCGAGAATCACTTGATCAGGATACCCTTCCTTCAACTTTGCAATTCCTATAATGGTAGGAGTAACTGTTTAGTATAATGTTCAGTACTTAAAAAAAAAATTCTCTAGAAACATGCACAGTGCAGGACTGGGGGTGCTATACTCTTGGGTGGGTGGAAGGCTGTTTTATGGAAAGCAGTGTACATAAAACAGTGTAAAGTTCCAAATATTTTGTGTACACCCCAGGAAGGCAATGTCTTGGTTAATTCACAATACAAATGTTTTTCTTCAGGCATATGTAAAGTGCTTCAAACCGTTCAGACATCTTCCTATTCATCATTCCCCTCAGTTTCATCTTTATATTCACACTGACTCCCTTCTAAATAAAAAAAAAAAAACAGGTGAGGGAGCAGTCCTTCTCTTTTTGTCAATGGCCTTATTTAAACCAAGTAGAAATTCTATATTATTTTCTGCACACAACTTTGTAAATTTAATACAGTCAAACTCAAAAGGAAAGGCCAATTTCTGACTCATAAACAAAAGCTATGTATTTACCATACCTCTAGAACCGTGCTGTCTTCTGTCCATGTTAACCTATGAGTTTCTCAGATTTGACGCCAGCTATACCAAGACTTCAACTTCAAAGCTCCTCCTCCTCTCCCATAATACCCTGTGAGCCACAATACAGAAATAAAAAAAACCCTTATGATAAAAAAAAAATAATAATTATGAAAACAGACCAGAGGGTCCCAACAGGTCCTCAGGCTGGTCTGTGAGGTCTCCTAAGATATATATATATATATATATATATATATATATATATATATATATATATATATATATATATATATATATATATATACACATATATATAAAAATACATACATACACACACATTATATACATATATATATATACATATATATATATATATATATATAGATATATATATATATATGTATAAATATATATATATATATGTATATATAAATATATATACACACACACACACACACACACACACACACACAAAACAAACAAACACACATATACATACACATACTAAAATGACAACTTGGAAGGAGGAACAGCGAGAGGGATAGATGAGATGGACAGAAGAAGACAACATAGACTTAGCATAATGTTTTGTACATAACTTTCATATCTGATGTTGTCCATTTCAACCTGTGGGAGAGAATCCACAGACATTAAAACAAGGTTGCACTAAGAGAGAATGTTCCACAACAAACTGGATTCAAAGGCAGATCTAGACCTGGACTGAATGCAATGAACAACAAAGGTATGAGTACCCTGCCATCGTTGAACAAAGTTCATCCAAGGAAGCATGTCTTAAAAAGGCTTTAGAAGTGGCCATTGCACTACTGGTGTGCCTTAGGGTTGCAGGGAAGAAACAGGCCATTTTTAAGTAAACAAAAGAGATGCAATCAGAAAACCATCTGGACAAGGTTACCTTGGAGACTGATTCTGCACTTTAGATTTAGAAAAGGACAAAAATAACTGATAAGACTTTCTGAAATGTTTAGTTCTGTCCAAGTAGAATCTATTTTGATGAAGCACATCTAGACAATGAAGCTGGAAAAGAAGACAAACAGCTGTATAAACTTATTCAAATTAGATTCCAATGCCACTTTGGGAAGAAAGGAAGAGTTAGGGCGCAAGGAAACCAGATCCTTGTGAAAAACAAATAAGGCTGCACACTGGATAATGCCTGAAGCTCTGAAATTCTTCTAGCTGAAATGATAGCCACCTAACAGAGTCCCTTCCAAGAAAAGAGCATTAAATCAACTGTAGCAGAAGGCATGAAAGGAGCATAAGTCAAAGCTTGTAGGACCATAGGAAGATACCAGAGAGAGCACTTAAGTGTTCTGACACAATGTACCGTCTTAAAAAAAAAATGAAACTTTTAGGAATGACATAACGCTCTCAGTAAAAAGGAACCTTTCAAAGAGGCTTTGGATAGTCACAGAGATTTATTTATTTACTTGCCATTTGTTAACAGTGATCCTAATTGCACCCTTCTGGCCATGACAAACTATGGTTCCCCTTTCTGTGGCCTTATCTAAATGACATTACGATGCCAAAGGGATTTGACACAGACCAATATGAAAGGTGGAAATGTATGCCAACTGAATCTTGAATGCAGAGTGAAAGAACAGCTAAGAAATCCAGGATGACATCTAAGGGAGCTGAAATGGGGTCTAGGACTTTAGAAACAGCCCATAAAGAGAACCTTTTTCATTTGCTACAGTTGATTTAATGCATTTCTAGTGAAAGGTTTCTGGGAAAATGAAAGGATGTGAACTCTAATGGAAAACTTGGGATCTCTGGTCATCACTGAAAGTGGAGAAACCAGGCAGTTAATTTGAGCAATTTTAATTTCGGGTGAGATTGATCCAATGGGTGAGAAATCAGATCCAGAATCATGTCCAGTACCCAGGACAGGTATTTGCCCTTCTGGACTTGATCCTTATGGGTTTGATAGCTATCCAGTACTCAGGGCAGGTACTTTAGATAAGGCCACAGAAAGGGGAACCACAGTTTGTCATGGCGAGAAGGGTGCAATTAGGATCACTGTTGCTCTGCAGTGGAAAGCTTTCTTTAAGAACATGACGGTCAGAGGTGTAGGGGGAAAGGTGTACAGCAGCTTGGGAGGTTCATGCATTCAGAAGAGCATCTTATGGTGAATGGCCCTATGAAGGGACCATGGTAAAATAGCTGCTGTATTTTGTTTAGAGGAATGGCAAAATGGTCGCAGCCAAGCAGGCCCCAGCAGCTGAAGATCTGAGCCGCCAGAGAAGGATTGAAGGATCACTCATGAGGCATCAAAATGCTCCTGCTGAGAATGTCTGCCAGTATCTTGGTTCTGTGAACAACTGTTAGAAAAAAAGCCAGCACCTCGAGTGGTTCTGATACAAATAATTTATTGTTCAAAAAACTAGACCGGTTTCAGCTATTCAAGCTTTCATCAGTAGTTGAAAAACACAAGAAAAAAGCTGCTCCTTATATATTCATAAGAAGATAATGACATCACTTCCTGTGATTAAAGAAAAAACAATTGTTATCTTACAATTAAAGTTAATAACATAAAATTAAATGAATATTATGTATAAATAACATACAGTAAGTGTGCATAAATTATTAGTAGTCCAACCAAAATTGTACCATACCAATAATAATATCAAATTGTAAAGAAATAAAATAAAACATTACCTTATTGTTGTGGAATGGATAAATGTGGTATGATGATGAAGAAGAAAAACACATTAAGATATAATTTGGATATCCTTAATTTGGGTTCAAGTATACACAAAAATCCAATACCATGAAAGAAAACTGAAAATGATGACTGTGTATAGAGTTGATGAAAAATTGTTTTACAATTTGTCATTGAGCCCTGGCGGGAAAAGCCCACCCAATTTAATTATCCATCTTTTCTCTTTATTGTTGAGGATTTCATGCCAACCTGTTTTGAATGCCCTATTTCCCATAATGTGATCAATGATGCAAAAAGAAAATTTGGCCGTGGTATGCTTGGTGGTGTGTCTGTATAGAGCATTTGTTGATCTGCAATTCCTGATATCTCCCAAATGTTCTGCTATTCTGGTGCGAAATTGTCTGGATGTTTGGCCTACATAGAAAGCTTGGCATTATTATTGGTATGGTACAATTTTGGTTGGACTACTAATAATTTATGCACACTTACTGTATGTTATTTAAAAGCTTGAATAGCTGAAACCGGTCTAGTTTTTTGAACAATAAATTATTTGTATCAGAACCACTCGAGGTGCTGGCTTTTTTCTAACAATTGTTCACAGTAGCTTGGTTGCCGAGCACCAGCCGTACTTGCTAGCTGGATTCTACACTGAACAGTATCTTGGTTCTCCCAGGAACGTGCTTGCTATCAGACAGCTTTGCAAAGACATCACCCATTGCCAAACCTGCATGGCCTCTTGACACAGGGGAGCAGGATCTGGTTCCCCCTTGTTTGCTTACATACCAGACCACAAACATTTGGATAGCTATCACACCCTTAAGAAGAGAGTCCTGAAAGGCCTGCAGCATGAGGACCACCACTCTCATCTCCAAGTTGCAGATGTGAAGATGAGCCTCTGATGTATCCAGGTATCTTCCAAATCCCTCCCACCCCAACCCCAAAGAGGGAAGAATCTGTGGTAACAGTGGCCTTGTACTGGGGAAGAACAAAGGGTTGACCTATTACCACTTGTTCAGACATCAACCACCAGACAAGGTGATGTTGACAAATACCTGTTACATGTAGGGGAAAAAAACATTGGGTGTGTTTTCAACGACCATTGGATGGACGAAGTCCACTGCAGCACCCTCATGAAATATCTTAACTTGTCCAAAACAGACTAAAAGTCTGTTTTTAAAATCTAAGCTAATAGGAGAGCAGGACGAAATGAAAGTAAACCAAATTTCTGTAAATACAAAATAAATAACTGAACATTTAGCTGGAGATGTTGGAGATGCCTTTGTCACTTATAGTGGAAAATAAAACCTGAGGAGTAGTAGGCTCACTGAGCATTATGGGAGAGGAGGTGGAACTGAAGTCTTGGTACAGCCAGCCCTGGGTCTGAGGAAACCATCGATTGAGACGGATGGAACAGACAACATCAGATCCTCCTTTTTATCAGTATCCTTAAGCCTCCTTCCTGTTCTTCCTAGGAAAATTACAAGAAAGTCATACTCAGGCTGTCATTTGACATGTCCTCATTGTTTCAATGCCACATTTGAGTGGTAGTCTGTAATATGTGCAATGCTGCAACCTCTAATGATTCTTCAACAATAAAGTCACTGAAGTCCTTTTCACCATATGCTTTAATTTTTTTTAACGTAATCTGGTCAGAGAAAGTATAGGAAATCTACTTTTAGTGTACAGCGCAGCAAGAAATTAGTACAAGTAATCAAAGGATGACTTCTTATCATGCAACCATTTGACGTTGTAAGCACACAAAAAACAGAATGTAACAGGTGATATCTGGCAGAATGTTCTCTCTCAATTTTTACCAACAGATGTTAAAAGAAAAAGCAAAAAAATAATTAGGGGAAAAGGCTACAAATTATGGAATTTTTTAAATGTTAGTTCTATTAACACAGAACTTCCCAAAATACGCTTTAATTTTAGGTGGGATGGTACTAAAATGTAAGGAAAATTAAGTGTGTCTCTTCAAAATCTGGACTGTTGAAAGGTATAAGAGAAATGTTCCTCAGTATGGTTTCAATACATCTTCGTCATACTTAGTTCCCTTAATACCTTTAAGGACACCTACAATGCCAGACAGCTGACAGCCCTCCCTCTTAAGCAGCCTAAAGTCAAGTGTCCATTCTTTGTTTGACACACATTACAACACAGTAAGAATTTGAAAAGAGTGTGTCCTGAAAAATATTTTCAAAGACTGCTGTAACCCATAATAAGCTATCATGTCAGCCAATTCATCATCATCATCATCATCATCATCTTTCGGCTTTTCCCGTTAGGGGTCGCCACAGCGGATCATCTCTTTCCATTTCTTCCTATCCTCTGCATCTTGCTCTGTCACACCAACCGCCTGCATGTCCTCTCTCACCACGTCCATAAACCTTATCTTAGGCCTTCCTCTTTTCCTCTTACCTGACAGATCCATCCTTAGCATCTTTTTCCGAATATACCCATCATCCCTCCTCAGCACATGTCCAAACCAACGCAATCTCGTCTCTCTTGCTTTGTCTCCAAACTGTCCAACATGAGCTGATCCTCTAATATACTGATTCCTAATCCTATCCATCCTAGTCACACCGAGTGCAAATCTTAACATCTTTAACTCTGCCACATCCAGCTCTGACTCCTGCCTTTTTGTCAATGCCACTGTCTCCAACCCATATAACATAGCTGGTCTCACTACTGTCTTGTAGACCTTCCCTTTCACTCTTACTGGTACCAGTCTGTCACAAATCACTCCTGACACTCTTCTCCACCCATTCCACGCTGCCTGTACTCTCTTCTTCACCTCTCTTCCACATTCACCATTACTCTGAACTGTTGATCCCAAGTACTTAAACTCGTCTACCTTTACCAACTCTACTCCCTGCATCCTCACCATTCCTCTACCATCCCTCTCATTTACACACATATATTCTGTCTTAGCCCTGCTGACCTTCATTCTGTCAGCCAATTCAAAAATAACTTATTATATTAAAAAATGGATACATATTTACAAATAATAACATCAACTATGTATTCAAAACAATTCAGAAACATGCAAAATCTGCTTAGAGAACAAAACTTGTTTGAGGAATGGCTCTTATTTGGATCCTTGTCTATCATGCAACTTGAATAACTACTATGTCTTCCTTGCCTACAGATAGACAAGTAATTCTGAATCATAAGCACAGTGACTGGCATCTCAGAAATACTCTGAGAGGCCCAAATGAAGCAGCTATTCAGTGTTGCAGAACCTGTTGGTACTGATAGTTCCTTTCCCAAGTCAGTAAACACAGGTTATGAATTACTGGCAAAACACGAAAAGTTGAAACATTATCCATATTACCACTTCACCTTTTATATACATCATTTGTCCTGCCCCTTTGCTAAAGCATTTTTGAGACATATTTTCAGTTCATGCAAAGCAGTTTTGCTGAAATTCTTAGCTGCCCCTTACCCTCTGCATAGTTAGCTGCTCCCATGGTTCTTACACTGAACCAAAATGCCCATTCACCACTGAAGTTAGTCTGCAATGCACTGTTGCATCTGTAATAAGAATCATCAGGAAACAGAGCACCTAACCATGCTCCTCAACAAGAGGCTTCTCTACAATTAACTGCATGAGAAATCTATATGCGGCCTAGGATCTTCTTGCTTATAGAATAAGCCGAATCAAGGTTACAGCAAAGAATATCCACAAGAGCCAAGTTCTTCACTTTTAATAACGCCTCCCTTTAGCCACATTTTTGGATGGCTGTTACCTCACCTTTATCAAACCAAAAAAACATGCCAGTACCAGCAATAAGCTAGAAATGCACCAATCATACCACCTTAAATCATGGCAATAATATTTCTAGAATATCTAGATGACCCACAGTATCTCTGAGTCTTTCAGTATTTACTTCACTATATTTTTAATCGATTTTATGTACTCTCTTTCAATCCAATAATAATAAAAATGTGTGAGTCATGAATTTTTCCACACTGTGAGGTCATAATGCTGCAATGAGATATTGGAAGACTCCAACTTTAAAGATGAGACAGAATGATCAAGGGGGACACAGCTAAAATACTAGGCTAATTCAACGAAATATATCAGTATTAAAGAAAGGGAAATTCCTGCATGAAAGCCCTAATTAATGTGGGTGTGTGAGATATAAACAAATTCTAATACACAAACATTTAAAGTTTTATTAAATGAATAATATAAGTATTACCTAGAGTATCGTGAGCTTTCACACTTCTGTCTTCTTCACAAAACATCTGCGGCATGAAAAAAAAAATCACAACTCTGTGGGATCCAAGACCGTAACAAAATAAGAGACAACCAGTATAAGGCAGGAAATCACAGACTACATTGGTTAGTATTAAGCCAGCAAAAGACTTGAAAGGCATCTAAATGACTAACCTTTCCTGTCGACTATGGAATCTTCACAATCATATTACAGTAGCACCATAAAATGGACTTAAAATTTATAATATACAAATTTAAACACTGCCTCAACCGTAACAAAGGAATTCCACACTTCCGACTATCTGTGTTAGTAGACAGCCATGTCAATGGATTAGCACTTGGTTTTATTTCATAACTTTTATAACAGTAGGCATATTTAGCTATGGAGTAACAATTTCTGGTGTTGTGGCACAAGGAGTGCAGGGAAAACGATGGTACACGAAGTAACAAGCATCGAGTAAACAAAAAGCAGTGGTGTGAATTGCTTTACAAAAAGTACAGTTTTGTACCTACCATAAATGTAGATGTTCGAGGATCCACATTGCTGCAGTCCTAACTATTGGGGTAGTCCGCTGTCCAGTCGGCCCGAATACCAGAGTATATGGCTGACGTCGGTCAGGGCGCATTAGACTGGCGTCAGTACGTCAGGGTACTAATGCGCATGACCGACGTCATATCCTCAGTCTTTTCTTGCCCCAGATGTCAGAAGACCCTAAAAAGACAAGGCCCAACATACCTGCACCAAAAATATGTACAATAGATACAAAAGTATATACAAAAATATCAGCATATAACCTCACCTACACAACCACCCCTAAACACAGAGGGGAAGGAGGGAGGGTAAATTGGACTGCAGCAATGTGGATCCTCGAACATCTACATTTATGGTAGGTACAAAACTGTACTATGCTCTTCGTTCCACATTGCTGCAGTCCTAACTATTGGGTAGAATCCCAAAGCAGAGGTAAGGGAGGCGGGCAAATCATAAAGAAGCAGGAGCTGACAACATGCCTTGCAAAATAGCTGTGGCAAAACCAGCCCTAGACTTAGAGTAGAGAGGAAGGTGATAATGCTTAGAGAAAGTATGCACTGAACTCCAAGTAGCTGCTTCCAAAATATCCTTAGTTGCCACCCCCCTTAGAAATGCTGTTGAAGTGGCAGTAGCCCTTGTGGAATGAGGCCTAATCCCAGCTGGAATCTCCTTGCCATGATGGGAATAACAAAATGCAATGCAAAACCCAATCCACCTAGAAATAGTTTGTTTTGACACAGGCTTGCCCTGTGAACTCAAAGCAAAAGAAACAAACAACTGCTGAGACTGCCTAAAATCCTTAGTCCTGCTCAAATAATAACGCAATTGCCTGTGCACATCTAAAGAGTGCAAAATCTTTTCCCCTTTATTTTGGGGATCTGCATAAAAAGTGGGCAAATGAATAGTTTGGTTTAAAGCCACACTAGAAACCACCTTAGGCATAAAAAGAAGGATTAGTACGTAATGATACCCTATCCTTATGAAAAATCAAAAAAGGCTCAACCGCCATAAGGGCCTGTAACTCAGAAACCCTTCTTGCAGAAGTAATAGCCAACAAAAAAGCAGTCTTCCATGACAAGTATTTCAGTTCAGCAGTAGCTGCAGGCTCAAAAGGTTGTAGAGTAAGTTTCTCCAACACAAAATTGAGATCCCAAGCAGGAGTAGGAGCTCTACGTGGGGGTCTTATATTCTTTGCCCTCTAAGAAATTGCTTGAACAAAGGATGTGAAAACAATGGTGGGTCACAATCATAGTGAGCTGAAATTGCTGCAGCATGAATCTTAATGGAAGAGAAAGACAAACCTTTGTCCAATAACTCAGTAAGATATTGAAGAGCCACACTCAAATTAGGCTCTGAAATCTCCAAATTCTTTGCTGCAGTCCAAGATAAAAATCTCTTCCATTTTTCTGCGTACACTTTCCTTGTACTAGGTCTTCTGGCTTCCATAATCACATTTAAAACTTGTTGAGGAAGTTGAGACCTGCTGTCTTTCAAAACAGAATATGCCAGGCTGTTAGATGAAGAGAGTGAAGCTTGACATTGAGCAGACGACCTTCCTTCTGAGACAACAGATGTGGAATCAAGGGTAAAGGCCATGGAGGCTTCTTTACCAGACTCCTCAGTAATGGGTACCAGTGCTGCCGAGGCCAATCTGGAGCTATTAAAATCATCCTTGGCTTGTCTTGTCTGACCTTTAGAAGCACCTTTGGAAGAAGAGGCAGAGGTGGAAACGCATACACATGAAGATTTTTCCAACTGAAAGAAAGAGCATCCACTTTCCAAGCTGTGTGATGAAACCTCTTTGTGCAAAACTTTGGCAGCTGGTGGTACAGAGGAGAAGCGAACAGATCTATGTCTGGAGTTCCCCAGGACACTGTCAACTTTTGAAATACATGAAGATCCAGTTTCCACTCGTGGGGATCCATGATTTGTCTGCTTAACACATCTGCTAAGGAGTTCTGTGCTCCCGGCAGAAACCTTGCCTGAAGAGTTAGTTGCAAGCTGAGCGCAGTCTCCCATAAAATCATTGCTTGCCTGCACAATGGGTAAGAATGTGTTCCCCCTTGTTTGTTGATGTACCACATGACAGTTGTGTTGTCTGTTAGAATCAACACCTGCCCTGGAAGAAGTAACTCCTTGAAAGCCATTAATGCAAACTGGACTGCTAACATCTCCTTCATGTTGATATGTAGATGCTGTAGTCTGGCAGGCCACTTGTCTTGTATCCACTTTCCATTTAGATGAGCTCCCCAAGCAATGTCCGAGGCATCTGTCGTTAAAATCTGACTCGCCTCTGGCGGGTCACAGAGAGTCCCTTGTTTAGGTGACATTCCTGAGCCCACCACAAAAATTCTTTTTGAAGGCAAGGTATTATTTGAATGACAGTGTCCAAATCCTGGCAGTGCTGTGTCCATACATTTTGAGATACCATTGTAGCTTCCTCATATGCAGTTTGGCATTGGGAAGCACCAGAATACAAGATGCCATGAACCCTAATGCTTGAAGGACTGTCCTTGCAGTCAGCACGGACTGATGAGATAGTTGATGGAAGTAAAGTGATAGACTCTGTTGTTTGTCCGGGGTTAAAAAGGCCATCTGGGCTGCTGTATTCAGTCTCACACCCAGAAAGCACATGTCTTGAGAGGGTACTAGACTGGACTTTATTTCGTTCACAGAATACCCTAGGCATCTTAGCACTGCTATAACATATTCCAGATGCTGTAGAAGGTCTTCCTTTTCTTGAGCCAGAATCAGGCAGTCGTCCAAGTAAGGATAGATCTGAATTCCTTGTAGCCTGAAGTAAGCTATCACTGGAGCCAGAACCTTTGTGAATACTCTGGGTGCAGTAGATAAGCCAAAGGGCAATGCAGAGAACTGATAATGAGAATTTCCAGCTCGAAAACGCAGATACTTCCTGCAACTTAGTCTTATAGGCACATGAAGGTAAGCTTCCTTGAGATCTAAAGTTACCATCCAGTGATCTTTGCCCAGCAGAGGTAAAAGCTGTTGTAACGTCAACATCTTGAACTTGGGAATGTCCAGATAAGTGTTGAGGATAGATAAATCCAAAATTGGTCTCCACGTGTTCCCCTTCTTTGGTACTAGGAACAGGCGAGAATAAAATCCTAGGCCCCTTTGTGATACAGGGACTGGCTGAATGGCCCCTATTTGGAGTAACTGAAAAATTTGCTTGTGAGCCTCTTTCCTTTGTGGAGGAGGAACGTCTGGCATGCCTTTGAAAGGGGCAATGTATGGAAATAAAACCTGTAACCGTGGTGAATGATATCCAACACCCATCTGTCTTGAGTAATTAAATCCCAATTTTCTTTGAAAAGAGACAGTCTTCCTCCCAAAGGAGCTGCCAGGCGAGAATCTACTGGCAGCTGAAAAGGCAGGTCATTGGGTCTGTTTACGAAAGGACTGACCCCTGCCCTCACCAGAAGTCTGAGCAGGTGAACTCCCTGTTCTAGGCCTAAAAGAACCTTGAGCTCTGCCCCTACCACGTCTAGACCTACCCCTAGACTGGGAATCATAAGCAGGATATGTCCACCCTTAGTAGGCCAATTTCTACTAAACTTGGTGGCTGCACCTGCAAAAAATCTTTAACAGTTTGCATAGACTTAGCTTTGTCCTCCATTTTCTTTAAAACTGCCTCAACAGGCGAACCAAACAACACATCAGACTGTAAAGGAGCATCTAAAATCCTTGTCTTAACATGCTCAGCTAAATTCTGATCCCTCAACCAGGCATGCCTGCGAAGAACAGAACTAGTGGCAGCCACCCTCGAGGAGGCCTGTACAGCATCAAAACCACATTGCAAAGAATGCTTACCCACTTGTTCAGACACATGAACTAAATCCAGCAACTCTTTACACTCAATACCTTCCGCCAAAGCATCCACCTTAGATTTCAATTGTGAAAGGAGATAATTTTGATATTTTAGCATGTGAAACTGACAATTCAACGCCCTCATGGCTAAAGTGGAAGAAGTATACACTTTCTTTCCCCATCTATCCAAAGCCCTTGCCTCTTTATCAGTGGGAACAGGTTTTTTAACCACAGAGGCCTTAACACCTTTAGGTCCCTGAGAAACAGTTTCTGGGTCTGCCCTAGGACTCTTAAAAAGATACTTATGAGCTTCAGGCACCCTATAGGACCTATCAGGTTTAACAGGAGCAGGAGGCAAAGAATCAGGGTTCAGGGAAGCCTCTGCAAAAACATCTTCCACCACATTCAACACAGGAGGTATAGCTAAGGGCCTATGCTGGGGTAAAAACAAGAATTCCCTAAGCCTTTTCCTGGAATCAGAGTAATCCTGGCCTTCCCATTTAAAGTGCTCCCTCATGGAATGCAGAGTCTCTGAAAATGAGAAATCCTCAGGAGGAGAAGCTGTAGGAGTGGAATCATCCACATCAGAATCAGAATAAGGAGGGAACTCCGGCAAATCTTCCATGAAGACTCAGAAGCCTCTGAACACTGTTCAAAACTTTCAAACTCAGGCTCCACCCTAGGCCTCTTATCAGGGGGGGGCATAGAGCCTCTAATCATAGTAATCAAATCTTCTGCCATTTTAAGCATATGTTTCTTATGCACAGAGCCTGAAGTGCTAGGAGAAGCCCCCACTGAAGCTAAACTTGGCCTACCTCTCAAAGAAGTTTTTGAAACAGAAGGAGAGGCTCTAACTACCTTAGGAAGAGAGGGAAGAACAGTTACCTGAGAAGCCCCCTCAGCCTGGCCTACTTCCTGAGAAGGCACATCCTGTAACAGTAAAGTCTCAGCCTGAGACTCCAAAGAAACTCCTGGCAAAGCCTCTGGCTCCACTGAGCCTTCTAAAGAACCGGCGTCCGGGACTGCCGGTTCATCAACCCTAGGCTTCGCTGTTTTGTCCTTGCGCTTTTTGAAAGCGGCGTCGGAACATCCGGCGGCATTTTATAATTACAACGCTTCCCAAACACTAACCTGGCACAGTCTAACCTTCTCTTAATAGTGCGTTTGTTAAACCTAGCACAAGAGCGGCATCCAACAACGTCGTGCTCAGGCCCTAAACAAGGTATACACAAGGTATGGTAATCCCTATGAGGTATCTGTTTCCCACAAGAAATACAGTTATTCACTTTTTCTGACATCCGGTTAAATACTGAGGCAAGAAAAAACGAAAATGTTCTAACGGGTACTTAGCCAACTCTGATTCGGTCTGAAACTCCGGCTTCAGAAAATTTCAGAACGCCAACCTGCACTCGCAAAAAAGCTTCTGCATCGGACCATGCTGCAAAAAAGACTGAGGATATGACGTCGGTCATGCGCATTAGTACCCTGACGTACTGACGTCAGTCTAATGCGCCCTGACCGACGTCAGCCATATACTCTGGTATTCGGGCCGACTGGACAGCGGACTACCCCAATAGTTAGGACTGCAGCAATGTGGAACGAAGAACATCTATTTTTCAGCTGCTACTGCTAAAAAAATAAGTTAAAAATCACAATTTTCTACATAACATATTTTAATTACTTTCGTAATTAAAATGCTTAACAGAGCTACAGTGTTACGCCTACATTGAGTAATAAAACAAGTTTTTAAATAAAAAAAACAAAACAAAAAATACTTAAGGAAAAAAGTATGGCAAAACAAATACAATGGTTACATCAGATAAATTTAGAACATTTTCAGAATAACTGTATAACTTTTTATTTTCCCAAAGTCTGTTGAACTGTAATTACATATATATGTAAAGCCTAATCAAAGCAAAGCATATCAGGCAATGCATCACCCATTCATTCACCAATATCAGTTCTATCCTATTCAGGGCAACAGAGTAGCCAGAGCTTAATCCAACAAGCTGCCGACACAATGTGGAGAATTATTTCTGAGCAGGATTCCAGTTCATTATAGGATGTGCACACACTTTGATGCATACCACACAGGCGTCTATAAGCAGTTTAGAGGATCACCAACATTTCACTTTGTTTAGTTTTATAATTAACGGTTTACAGTGCAGAGGGTAGTCATGGTTCGGGCAAACAACTCAAAACTCAAGTCAGATAACTTAAATCCAGTATTACAACACTCAGGATAATGGGCCTAAATGTTGCAGCCACAGAATAAAGATCCTTTCAGCTTAGTAGATCTCCTCAGGATCCTTCTTCAGAAAGAATTATTCCAGCCCCTTTTCAAGATGCAAGTGTTCCCTCCCACCAAACTCAATCAGTGTTTTTACTCCAGGTCTGAATCCAGACTTCCACTTGCAAGGCTAAAGTCTCTACTTCACTGCCTCTAGTCCTTCCTTTTATAAAAAGGTTTTTGGAAACTCAAACTTCAAATGGTCGAGACTATATGTTCGAGTTTCCAAAAACTCGAATGAAACAAAACAACAAAAATGTATGTTTTTGCTTGGGAGGGGGGTGGCAAGCCATCCTGCACTCCCACACCTCCAGCAAATTATATATACCAGCTCTGAGATCACACTACAGTGGGAAAAGGGCATATTCCCTGATAAACACTGTACCCTGATCTCCATACAAATGTTTCGAGTTTTTGAAAATTTGAACATACGGTTTAGACCGTTTAAAGTTCAAGCGGTCAAACACTCAATCATTAGACATAAACTCATATACATACATATAGCCACACATACGTATATGCGTGCATGTGTATATATGTGGGTGCATGTATGTGTGTGTGCGCGTGCATTTATATATATATATATATATATATATATATATATATATATATATATATATATATATATATATATATTTCTATACATAGATTCATAGTCAAGTACTAGGTTAGCTGCCCTTGTAGACCATGTTAAGCCTAGACAATTTCCCTTAGTGAGACTCAAACCTTGTATCTCTTGTCTGCAATGTAAATACCTTAAACATTATGCTACACACACACACACACACACACACACACACACACATATATATATATATATATATATATATATATATATATATATATATATATATATATATATATATATATATATATATATATATATACATACATATGTGTGTGTGTGTGTGTGTGTATATATATATATATATATATATATATATATATATATATATATATATATGGGTTACCCTAAGTACGTTGAAAGGCCACTACATCGAATTCCACTTCACCGACATGGCAGAACACTGACAAATGAAGAGCTGAGGTTTTCCACATGGTAAGTTACCATCTGGCCATCCACCTGAACTTTGCCCCGTACACTCACGGTAGTGCGTACTCAGAGTTGGAATATTAAGTTAGGGGGGTGTGGGAGGCGAAGCCCCCACATTTGTGTAGTTGGTTTAATGGCAGATTTTCAGTTCTGGATGGCCAAACGGTAACTTACCATGCGGGAAACTTCGGCTCTTCATTTGTTGATGTTCTGCCATGTTGGTGAAGTGGAATTCGATGTAGTGGGCTGTCGATGTACTAAAGATAACCCATATATATATATATATATATATATATATATATATATATATATATACACACACACATATATATATATATATATATATATATATATATATACACACACACATATATATATATATATATATATATATATATATATACACATACACACACACAAACATATGTATATATGCACACAAATATATATATATATATATATATATATATATATATATATATATATATATATATACACACAACTGGATACATGCCAATCAATTGACAGCAATTTTATAGAGTGCTGAACGATCAAAGGAAAACAAGAGAAATAACTTTTGTCGAATCTTGGAAGTACCTTTTTTTTTTTTGCCGAGGGGCGAGTTTCCCTGCACTCCCCACACAGGGGAACCCCCAAACTTAAAAATACCTACTTATAGGTCACTCAACACTGGAGAAAAAAGAACACTCCACTGTCAGCAAAAATTTTTTTACTTGTTTTTCTTCAGTTATTTAGCACTCAAGAAAAGTGTTGATCAAATGACAAACATCCATTTAATTATATACATATTAGCAACTGTATGCAGTTTCATATATACATATATGTTTTACTGTCAAAATCTTGACGTTAAGAACAAAACATGTTTCTAACGTCGAAAGACAGCCCCAAATTTCTGCATATTAAGTAGGTGAAAATGTTGAATCTGATGAACAAAATTAGCAAATTCAACATTTTTGTCAAATACCAAATGTGATGTCCATACAGCTTCACAGGTAAGTGAAAATTTTACACTTGCATTCATGTTTTTGCAGGAGGCAAGCCCCCTTGCACCCCCCACACCCCAACTCCGAGATCACACTACAGTGAGGAAAGGGATGCATTTCCCTTTCTGCACTGTACCGTGATCTCTATTCAAACCATCAAGCACTCATCAGCGAATGCACAGTTCAGTTGAATTCACTGATAAAGACTCTCGCTCAAGTAACATTCGAAAACATGGGAATCGGCCAACTGCAGTTCGACATTCCCGTGTTCACCAATGTTAATTCTACATTTTGATAGTAAACCATACATACTTATATATATATATATATATATATATATATATATATATATATATATGAAAGCACTACTACATACATTATATGCATAAAACCACAGGGAAATCTGGGAGTTGAAGTTGCTGGTTGAGACTCCTTAGAATCAAGAAAAATTAACCTGAACTATAAACAAATTCTGTTGAGACTTTAAAGTAATAAAGCTCTTATAACCTGTTTAAAAATCAATTATGGTTTATTGAAAAAAAAAGATATTCAGTAGATGAGCAAGTCGACCTTACCCGGGCTTCTTCAGATCAGCTGGAGTACCTTCACTGCAGAGTCTGCATGTCCTCCCAATGTCCATATGGGTTTTTTCTGGGATCTCTGGTTTCCTTCCACATTCCAAAGGCATGCAGTAGGTGGACTGGATTCTCTATAAATTGGCTACAAGTGTGAAGGCATGTGTGTCTGTGTGCTACAGAAGAATGACCATAGTAGGGCTAGCCACCCAGTGATGTGAACACTGGCTTTAGGTAATGGTCACTGTTAATGTGACGCCTCAACCTCATGTACAAAATGGAAAAAAAAAGGGGGGTTGATGTCTACTGATGACTGATGCAGATACTGTCCAATAAAGTAAACTGTGCATGCATGTACCACTCTTCTCCCTTCAACACATTTTGCAATACAGGCAGGGATAACACCATTAGTTTTTCCTTCAAAGGACAACAGCTCCTATCTTCTGGGTTTAGAAACAGACTACCTTTGTCCTTCACTTAGAACATTCTAGACAATAGTCTTCAAAACACTCTAGAACCAGAGGTCAAATATCTGACCCCCTCAGTGATAGTGGCCATGATACAGCTGTGCCTTTTCAGCTGTCAATGAAAGTTGTCTCTTTTAGTTTGTCTTTCTGCTCCATACTTAAAGATTCTATATCTTTCTTCCATGACATACTCTTTTAGTAAGGACAACACCCAAATGCTGTTCACAAACAGCTAAAACAACATAAAAAAAGAAGAGTGGTTCCCAGGCTCAGCACTCACTATGTCACTATATATCAGCTGAGGGTTATGAAGCATAAGGTCAAAGGTCTTTTATATATAATCTTATACATATATATATATATATATATATATATATATATATATATATATATATATATATATATACATACATACATACATACACACACACACACACACACACACACACACACACACACACACACACACACACACACACACACACACACACACACACACATATTGTAAGATCTAGCATTTCAAAAATTTCAAACTCCTTGACATTTTATTGTAGTGCCCTCTGTTTAGTAAAAACGGGTCCAGGATGTTGTGAGCTAACCTGTGTACATGTACACAAATACATTCAAAATGCCAATAGAAGTGCATTCAAACAATCCAATGGGTCTGCTCAAATGCTACTGTCAACACCCTGCAGCTGTCCTCACAATTCTCCCCCACCTTAATCCCACTGATCCCACTACACCTATCCTCAGTCTCATCCCACTGCACCTATCCTCAGCATTCTTTGAAGGACTCCACTATCCTTGCAGTGCACTAACCATTCAGAAAGTTAATGTCACCTGTACACAAACTTCAAAACAAAGAAAAACTACTTTTTCATGTCTAAGTGGTAGATTCTGCCTTAGACCATACTCCTCTCCCATAAACTTCCATTAATTTCTTATAAACCCAAAATCAAATTCTTTATGGCTTCAAGTGAAAATAACACAAAGCAACTCAACTTAATCACATACATTTTGCCTTCTATGCTCTTAATCATCTTAGCTACCTTTCCCTGAACCTCTTTGTCCATTTGGCATCCATGTCTCTAGAAATGTACACAGTTCTTTAGATGAGGCCTTATCAATGCCTATTATAAAGGCCTAATTACTTCCCTTACCTTAAAATCAAAACTTCTTCCAAATAAAACCAGCCATTGTACTGGTCTTAACCATGTTCTTTTCATGTTACCCCTATTAGCAACACCATCATTTTTTTCAACCACAGAAGTATGAATTCTCACACCACCAACTTACATTCCCTACATGGGTTCCCATACTCCAGATGCTGCACCCTATACTTTCACTCAACAAATGTTGACCGTCATATCCAACCAAACCCGTCTTCCCCAAATCCATTATAAGCCTTCAACCACCATCTCTCCAGCCCTCCACAAAGCTATCATCATCTGTAAATAGATAATTCTTACTGGTCACCACCAATGTACTGCTCAAGACACCTACATTAAGCAGGAACTGCTTACTTATTCATGGCTTTATCTCATTAAGATTTAACTCCTTGAAATGAAGCCTAATTCTTTCACATTAGTGCAAAATAAAAGGTGATTTATGTAAGTAAGGTGGTGTGAGGGGCAAAAGTCACACACCATTGCTGATTTAAACGGGTTCCATCTTTTCAAGTTACATTTCAGTGAGACACATTATAATACACACACACACGCACACACACACACACACACACACACACACACACACACACACACACACACACACAAATCAATCCAATTCAGTAATCTGCATCTCAGTGCTAATCCTTGTGGTATTACCCTTTGCATTCTTTCACCGTACAGAATATTGCCTTACCACCAGCCTGTGAGTGCTACCCTCCAACCATTTCACCAGTTTTCTTCTCACCCTCCTAACTTCAAACTTCTTCAATAACTTGCTTGTGGCAGACATTGTATGTCTTAAAGAAATTCAGACACAGCACATCTGTTTGAATCTCTTTATTAGCCATCTCTTACACACAATCAGAGAACTGAAGTTAGTTAGTCTGACATGCCTTACTGGCTATAAAACCATGCCAAGAATTACTTTGTAACAAATTTCTGCCAAAAAACAAAGCAGACTTAATATTTTCCATAGCCATCCTCATAACCAAGGTCAGTCCCGCTGCTCTATAATTTCTAAGCCTTTTCAAAAACCCATCCTTGTACAAGGTCACCAAAGCTGCCCTGCTTCAGACATCAGGTATTACCCTCTTCATTAGAGATGTGGTAAATACACATGTCATAATCCTGTCTGATGCTTAAGAATCCTTGATAGCAGATCCTAAACCATATTCTCCTTCAAAGCTTTAGGTTTGCTCAGAAATGTATGTTTATCAATATTTCCATACATATCCATTTTTGCATCTATCTCAGACTTGCCTTCCCAAAGTAGTGCATGTCCTCTTCCCTAGAAAATGCTACTATAGCCTTCTTATTTCCTTTATGTTCCTTCCACAGCACAGTGGTTTCAACCACACCATCATCTTCATCATCCCACAGACATGAATGACATTTCTATTCTTAATCAATTCCATCAGTTCTGTATCTAGTTTTGTCTTCACATTTCTTACATAATTGTATCCCTTTCATGACTCCCTCAGAAACCTGCTTACTTTCGCTATCATTTGTCCTTCATTCTCCAAACGTCCTACTTTCTGCTTAACACCTTCATGACTCATTTCTTCAATCATATCAGTATGTTTTACTCTTCTTCTTCCCACTGTTTTGAAGTCTCTTCTCCCTACCTTTCTTAAGTGAATCCTTAATAAGCTACCTAAGCTCATTTACTGCGACAATCTCTAATACACCCATTTTCCTCAAACAACATATATTCTCATAAAAACCTCTATTAACCACTACAAAAGTCTAGGTATCCCTTCTGCTAATCTCAACACTGATATTCAAGCAAGCAATCGGATCATCACAAGTCCTCTGCAGATCACACCTTATCTAATTCATAAAGAACACAAATCCAGTATCCTATCTTATCTACTTGATTACCCCACTTGCTGAAAAAAATGCACTCTAGTACTTTTACCATGTTCATATATTATCTACCATTGCAAAAAGTATAATGCAATGAAATGCTGGAAGACCACCCTGTTATGATCACCCATTTTCCCTTTCAACTTAGCCTAAAATTTAAATGTATAGCATTCCAAATTTTATAGCAGTGACTCCACATATGGTATTAATTAATCAACACTTCCTCATTTTCCTAGTACACAGACTATCTATTGTTCACATCCTCCCATTATATCCGTACAATGATCACCAACATAAAATCTATGGCATTATTTCTATACCGTTATTTACAAACCACCCTAATCTTTATCCCATCTACCTTTTCTGAATACCATATAACCAAATACCACCAAATATCAGTCCTTATTTTTATCTGCCCAAATTTCTAGAGCCATTAATAAATCATTTTCATTAAGCCCCATAGCCCCCTTGTAACTCACAGATCACTTTCATCAAAATTTTGTCCTTGAACATCACCCACAAGTTCTCATTCCTTAAATTCTTAAAAAAAAACGTACTACAATACTCTTGCTTAAAACTCTACCTATATTTCCCCCTCTTATGCACAACTATCAAATTCTCTCCCTACTAAACATGAATCGCGCTCCATGTTCTAACCATCATTTTCACTTTTGGACCCTTTCTCTCTAGACCATCTCCTTAGCCAGTAGTTACACTGATCAAGTTTCCTTTTCTACTCACCATCAGAAAAGGCAACACATCCAAGAATGCTACTGACATCCTGATATCTTTACAGTGGTTCTCTACATCTTTAGTCCTAATTTTCCACTCATAAAATAATACCCTGATCAGTATGTAGCAAATTGTCTCTGCCAGTGACCTTTCCATTACCAACATGATATCCCTTGTAAATGCATCTTCCAGCTCCTCCTACATCCAAATTCCCTCCACCTAGCATCCCCTTTTCATTTCACTGTTCACTCACTTGTTAACTCAACAGTTTCCAACAAAGACTGTACCAATTACTTCCCTCTACCAGGCCTCTTCAGCACTTAGCAGCCAAGTCACTCTCTGGCTGCCATTCAGCTATTTCCATACTCCCCACCTACTCATTTCCCAAGGTTAGAAATGGAAGATTCAAAGACATTTTTTTTCAGTAAAAATCTGACTTGCATTTCAGAAACAGCATGATACACAGCAATACAGTTTTCTGTGGCAGATTGGAAGATTTATGGTCTACTCAGCTTAGTGCTAAGGCCTCCCTGATTTTACAGAGTTTTATTGCTATAGAATGTTATGTAAACTGCCAGTCTTGAAAACAAGTGAACACTAACTTCATGCAAGACGAAATATCTCCTTGTGGCCACAGTTTATCAGTCATTTGTTGATACTTTCTGGGTCAAAACTGGTGCATGGTTCAAGCTGCTTTCATGGTTTAGTCTCTTATCAAACACAGACAAATTTCCTACTCTTACAGACTTGATGATAGCTTCCCATTCTCAAAACAATGTCTACATTCATTTCATTATATTTAACACTGACAATTACATCTTGCAATACCCTCACAATTTTGCTGATTATATCTGGTACAAAGTATACATTAACAAGTATTTCAGTTTAAGCTCGTTCCAGAATCTCTATTTTTGTAAGCAGAACTTATAAAGCAGTAGGTAAAACACCTGCATTACTTTTACAGATAAAGGTCTTTTCAAAGGTATACTGATTTTATGATTTTTCATACACAGGTCACAACAGATTAGGGTAACACACAAAATGGAAAAAAAGTAGACATATTTGCTAACATGTTAGTATGCAAGATTATACGTGAACAATTCTAGAGGTAACATTCTTTCAGTTCTCAAGAAATACACTAGTTTTGGGAAAAGCAACCCCCAGAATTTTATCATTCAATACTATCCACTTCCTTTCTGAATTTTTTTACCACCGTTTTTGAACTTCTCTTCCTTATCTGCATCACATTTATGTCCCATAAACTCTTCCATTCCATATACTTAATCCATCCTCACTACCAGAAAAAACACATCATACCCATAAAGTTACATCCTTCTTTAGAAATAATCACTTGAAACCCCTTTTCACCCTTCTCCAGATAGCATCTTTCCAAAAAACAAGTCACTCCTTCAAATTATACTTCTTTTCTAAGAAATCAAATCTGCAATAAATATTACACCCCAATACACTTCTATTCCTCACACCCCTTTTCTAAGAACATTCTTATTTAAACAAAAAAAAACTGTAATAAAATCTTTAAACAAATGCCACAAAAATAAGAAAAAAAACAGTCTCATACTTAAGACATTTGTTCAGGGCAAGTCCGACTTTCAGCAACGGCAGAAACAGACAACATTCAGCTTTACTTTCCCATTATCCAAATCCTTATTAAAAATGCATCATTCACACACACACACACACACACACAGACATGCATATATATATATATATATATATATATATATATATATATACACATATATATATATATACATTAAAACAAAAAAAAATAACAGAAGTAGAGAAAAACAAACTAAAGAACAAATTTCCGTAACTAAGGTTGAGGAAAGTACAGTTGTGTACACTTACCATAAATGTAGATGTTCGAGTGTATTCACTGTTGCAGTCATTACATTTGGGTAATCTGCTGGCAGTTGTGCCCTCAGTCGGCCTGATTAACAAAGTCTTGGGTCCTGCGTCAGTTGCTGTCCCTTCTTTCATGATGTCAGGTCGTCAGGGGTATAAAACATGCAGCCAACACCATTACATCAGTTTTTCTTGCCCTAGATGTCAGGTGCCCCCCAAATGGGGAGAAAAATATATATGTATATCTATATGTATATGTATGTATATATATATATATATATATATATATATATATATATATATATATATATATATATATATATATATACTTTAAAACACAAAAAATATACCTCCAAACAAAAGTAAATACAGCAAAAAGGCTTTTAAGCATAGGAAAAGACAGAAGAGGTATAGTAAGAGGAAAAACAGGGGGCTGGAGGGTGGATAACAAGGACTGCAACAGTGAATACACTCGAACATCTACATTTATGGTAAGTGTACGCAACTGTACTATGTTCTTCCTGTTTCACTGTTGCAGTCATTACATTTGAGTAGATTCCCAAAGCTATGGTTGGGAGGATGGATTTATACAGCATTAGGACCAGCTATAAGGCCCTGCAGGACAGCAGTGGCAAAGCCAGCTCTGGATTTAGAGAAGAGAGGTAAATGGTAATGTTTGGTGAATGTATGAACTGAGCTCCAGGTAGCAGCTTCTAGAATGTCTCTGGTAGGAACACCTCTGAGAAAGGCAGCAGAAGTAGATGCAGCCCTGGTGGAATGAGATCTGATCCCCTGGGGGATAGTTTTACCATGGTGCAAATAGCAGAAATGAATACAATGGCTTATCCATTTAGAAATAGTCTGCTTTGAAATAGCCTTTCCCTCTGCCCCTGCAGCACATGCCACCAGTAGTTGTTCAGATTTTCTTAGAGATTTTGTCCTGTTTAAGTAAAATCGAAGTTGTCTGTGTACATCCAATGAATGCAGAATCCGCTCAACCTTGTTCTGTGGATTGGGAAAGAAAGTTGGCAGATGAATGGTCTGATTAAGAGCCACACTGGATACCACCTTAGGCATGAAAGATGGATTGGTCCTGTGAGACACCTTGTCCGCATGAAAAATAATGAAAGACTCCACTGCCATAAGAGCCTGTAATTCAGAAATCCTTCTAGCTGAAGTGACTGCTAAAAGGAAAGCTGTTTTCCATGAGAGAATTTTTAGGTCTGCAGTAGCAGCTGGCTCAAAAGGAGGGAGAGTGAGTTTTTCCAATACAAAATTGAGGTCCCATGCAGGGGTTGGAGCTCTCCTGGGAGGTCTTAAGTTTTTGGCCTCTCTGAGATACTGCTTTAGCAGAGGATGAGAGAAGAGGGGAGGTTCTGTGTTGTAATGAGCTGAAATGGCAGAGGCATGGATTTTTATGGAAGAAAAAGATAGGCCCTTGTGAAGCATCTCAGTTAAGTATTGTAAAATCTGAGGAATATTAGGCATTGCTGTGCTTATTCCTTGTGATTGGTTCCAGGCAGAGAATCTTTTCCATTTTTCAGCATAAGATTTTCTAGTACTAGGCCTTCTCGCCTCCAAAATGACATCCATCACAGGTTTGCTGAGGGATGCCAATGGTGAAATTAAATGATTAGCCACACTGCAAGATTCAAAGTTTGGAGCTGAGTGTGCAGAATTTGGTTGTTCTGCTGAGACAGTAGGTAAGGTGTCTGAGGCAGGTGCCACGGAGGAAGGTGGGACACATTGCGCAGGAGTGAGTACCAGTGTTGGCGAGGACAGTTTGGAGCAATAAGAATTATTTTTGGGTTGTCCTGTGTGACTTTTAATAGAACTTTGGAGAGCAGAGGCGGGGGGGGGGAGCATAGACTGATAGGTTTTTCCAGCTGAATGACAGAGCATCCACTTTCCAAGCTTTTTTGTGATGAATTCTTGTGCAGAATTTGTCTAACTGATAGTTCTGGGGTAAGGCAAAAAGATCTATGTCTGGACTCCCCCATTTGCGTGTCAACATGTTGAAAATTCGTGGTTCCAGTTTCCATTTGTGTGGGTCAATAAGATTTCTGCTTATTTCGTCTGCCAGAGTATTCAACTTTCATGGCAGGAATTGAGCTTGTAGTGTATTTGGTAGGTTAAGGCCGTGTTCCACAATGCCACGGCTAGTCTGCAAAGGGGTAGGAATATGTATCCCCCTGCTTGTTTATGTACCACATAACTGTGGTATTGTCTGTCTTTATCATTAATTGGCCTGGATGAGGGTAGTCCCTGAAGGCTGTCACTGCATTCTGTACAGCTAGCATCTCTTTCTGATTGATATGAAGGTGCATTTGATTTGGGCTCCATTTGCCCTGAATGCACTTACCTGCCAGATGAGCCCCCCCAAGCATAGTCTGATGTGTCTGTAGTTAGGGTTTGGGTGGCAGGGGGTGGAGTGAATGGCAGTCCCTTATTTTGGTGGCAGGCCTCTGCCCACCATAGGAACTCAAGCTGCAGGTAAGGTATGATAGGAATCATTGTTTCCAGGCTGTGACAATGTTGACTCCATAAACTTTTTAAGCACCACTGAAGTTTCCTCATATGCAGTCTTGCATATGGAATTAGAAGAATGCAGGAGGCAATGAACCCCAAGGCTTGCAGAATTTGTCTTGCAGACAGCAGGGTTTTTGTGGCCATCTGTTTGAAGTAAGTCACCAATTGAATTTGCTTTTCTGGCATTAGGAAAGTCATCTGGGCAGTTGTATTCAAGCTTGCACCCAGGAATGTAACTTTTTGAGAGGGTACCTGTTGTGATTTATTTTTGTTAATGGTGTACCCTAGACAAGTTTGAACCCTTTTTACAAACGCCAGATGCTTTAGAAAAATGTCCTTGTTTTCTACCTGAATTAGACAATTGTCCAGGTATGGATATATTTGAATATTTCTTTGCCTGCAAAATGCAATTACTGGAGCCAGGCACTTTGTGAAGACCCTGGGTGCGGTAGATAAGCCAAAGGGCAGTGCAAAGAACTGGTAATGTAAGTAGCCTGCTTTAAAGCGGAGGTATCTTCTGCAAGATTCCCTGATTGGGATATGCAGATAAGCCTCTTTTAAGTCTAGAGTTACCAACCAGGCATCTTTGCCTAGCATAGGTAGTAACTGTTGAAGAGTCAGCATCTTGAATTTTGGAATGTCCAGAAAAGTGTTCAGAGTAGATAAGTCCAGAATTGGACGCCATGATTTGTCTTTGGTACCAGGAAAAGTCTTGAATAGAAACCTTGTCCCTTTTCCTCTTCTGGTACTAGTTGAATAGCCCCCATGTTCATGAGGGTCAGAACTTGTTTCTGGACCTCTGCCCACTGATTTGGAGGCAGGTCTGGCCATCCATTTGGGACTGGCAACATGTGGAAGGGAAATCTGTATCCCTGGGATACTATATTTAAAACCCATTTGTCCTGGGTAATAAGTTGCCAGTTTCATGCATGAAGTGCCAGTTTTTCCCCCAAAGGGGCAGCTAAAAGGTAAGTGCTTGGTGAGTGTAGAAGGAAGTCATTGAGACTGTTTACCATAGGGAGGTGCCTTGTTGTTTCCAGATTTGGAGGTGGAGGCACCCCATTGTTTTTGTTCTAAAAGTCCCTTGTGATTGAAACCTGAAGCCTTTGGAATGTCTGGGTTTGACTTGAGTGGCTCTCGAAGGGACTGGAAAGGACCAGTTCTTAGTAGGCCAGTACCTACTAAATCTTGGAGGTTGCACTTGTAAGAAATCTTTCATAGTTTGCATAGATTAATCTTTATCTCCCATCTTTTTTAAAACGTCTTCAGCCTTATTACCAAAGAGACAGTCCTGTTGTAAAGGAGCATCTAACAATTTTGCTTTAACATGATCAGGCAGAGTTTGTCCTTTGAGCCAAGCATGTCTTCTTAGCACAGACCCAGTTACAGCAGCCCTGCAAGAGATTTTTGTTCTCTTGTAAGAGAAATGTGGAGCATCACCAAGAAGTGCAGAAAAATCTGCTTTGTCTGTAATAATTCCCCAATTTTTACTGATGATATTATGGATAGTGTTCATGTCAGTGCTAGTAGTTAAAGGGAAACTAAGGCATTTATCTTCCAGTGGTGTACTTTTCTGCAAGTCAATTAACCTAAACTATATAATAGGTTTAAATTTAAGGAATCTTGCAGAAACAAACTCAGATAATTTGTTGTCAATTAGGTTTGCAAGCTAATTTTGATGAAAAACATATGTCTTAGTAAGCAAGTCTCTTGCAGGAATTGTTCATCATTACTGACTTTAAGTAAATCCGAATAAATTGTCCCTTAACATTATTAGCTTTAATAAACTGTGGATGTTGACTGTGGAAGTCAATAAAGTTGTTTTTATAAGTGTCCTTCCTATGTACCATAGAGCTGAGTAAGCTAGTGAGAGGGCCCAATATAATTTCAGTATCCATAAAAAGAATTTTATGTCCGAAGCTGGATAGAACAACCCTCAAAAAACCTATACTATTGGACAGTGAAATAACAAACAAAAGTAGTTCTTGTTTTGTCTCTTTCCAAATAAAAAAACACATCATCAATGTAACGTCTATACAAAATAACATTTGCAAAGCCATTTAAGAGACAAAGAGACTCAGACTCCCATGCTCTAAGCACCAGATTCGCATAGGCACGCAGAGACTCAGACTCCCATACACTAAGTATATGCAAACATACATATACACACTCATATATCCACACAAACACCCACACATACATAGATGCATATATATATATATATATATATATATATATATATATATATATATATACACACACACATATATATATATATATATATATATATGTATATATATATATATATATATATAAAAAACACACATATAAACACACATATATAAGTGCATATAAATGTATATATATATATATATATATATATGTATATGTATATATACATACAAATCATACAAATCCATATATATATATATATATATATATATATATATACATATATATATATATATATATATATATATATATATATATATATATATATATATATATATACATATCTATATATATATATATATATATATATATATATATATATATAAAAATATATATATATATATATATATATATATATATATATATATATATACATATATATATATATATATATATATATATATAGATATATATAGATATATATATAGATATATATATATATATATATACATATATATATATATATATATATATATACATATATATATATATCTATATCTATATATATACACATATATTTATATATCTATATACACACATATATTTATATATATATACACATATATAAATACATATAACCCAGCCACTGGGGATGCACAAGCCAGTGCATTTCTTTGTGCCGGTCCCAAGCCCGGATAAATGGGGAGGGTTGCGTCAGGAAGGGCATCCCGTGTAAAACCTCTAACAAATTACTGATGCGAAGAACATTTCATAATTACATACCAGATCGGTCGAGGCCCGGGTTAACAACAACTGCCACCAGTACTGTTAGCCAACAGGGTGCTGGCGGAAATTGGGCTACTGTTGGCCGAAGGAGAAGAGGAGGGGGAAGGCATGCCTGAAGGCAGGAAGAGAGGAGGAAGGTTAGGAGTGTAGTACTGAGGGTAGGAACTTTGAATGTTGGCAGTATGACTGGTATAGGGAGAGAGCTAGCTGATATGATGGAGAGAAGGAAGGTTGATATATTGTGCGTGCAAGAGACCAGATGGAAGGGAAGTAAGGCCAAGTGTATAGGAGGCCGGTTAAAATTGTTCTATCATGGTGTGGATGGCAGAAGAAATGGGGTAGGGGTTATCCTAATGGAAAAGTATGCCAAGAGTGTTTTGGAGGTGAATAGACTGTCTGATAGAGTGATGTTTATGAACCCAAGGGTGAGAGACTAGTGACTGGAGCGGACTTCAATGGGCATGTTGGTGAAGTGAACAGAGGGGATGAGGAAGTGATGGGAAGGTATGGTGTTAAGGAGAGGAATGCAGAAGGTCAGATGATTGTGGATTTCGCGAAAAGGATGGACATGGCTGTGGTGAATACGTATTTTAAGAAGAGGGAGGAGCATAGGGTGACGTACAACAGTGGAGGAAGATGCACACAGGTGGATTATATCCTATGTAGGAGGGCCAGTCTGAAGGAGATTGGAGACTGTAAAGTGGTGATTGGGGAAAGTGTAGTTAAGCAGCATAGAATGGTGGTCTGCAGGATGATGTTGGTGATCAAGAAGCGGAGGAGGCGTATGAAAGCAGTGCCAAGGATTAAATGGTGGAAGTTAAAAAAGAGTGATTGCGAGGTGGAGTTCAGGGAAGAGTTAAGACAGACACTGGGAGGCAATGAAGAGTTACCAAATAGCTGGGTAACTACAGCAGAGCTAGTAAGGGAGACTGCTAGGAAGGTGCTTGGTGTGACATCTGGACAGAGGAAGGAGGACAAGGAGACATGGTGGTGGAATGAGGAAGTACAGGAGAGTATACAGAGGAAGAGGCTGGCGAAGAAGAAGTGGGATTGTCAAAGAGATGAAGAAAGTAGACATGAGTATAAGGAGATGAGGCGCATGACAAAGAGAGGGGTGACGAAGGCTAAGGATAAGGCATATAGAGAGTTGTATGAAAGATTGGACACTAAAGAGGGAGAAAAGGACCTGTACTGATTGGCTAGACAGAAGGACAGAGCTGGGAAAGATGTGCAGCAGGTAAGGGTGATAAAGGACAGTGAGGGAAACATACTCACAAGTGAGGAGAGTGTGTTGAGTAGATGGAAAGAGTACTTTGAAGGGCTGATGAATGAAGAGAATGAGAGAGAGAAGGTTGGATGATGTGGGGATAGTG